>NC_134780.1:6290196-6302696 GCF_046742065.1 Oratosquilla oratoria | reverse complement strand
CCCAACAGTGTAGGACATGATACATACAATTATTGGATTAGAAACAGAGAGAAAAAACAAGGGGGTGGAGTTATGTTCCTGACAAAGAAGGATATAAACGTGAAAGGTGTCATATATGGAAAGAATACAGTAGAGATGATTATGATAGAAGTGGAAGACCGAGATAAGAAGAGCAGAAAATTTGTGATCAATTATGTGCCTCCGAAAACAGCCTCATGGGAGGAGAGTGAACATAAAAGTATGTTAGAGGACACAAAGATAGCATTAACTAAAATAATGGAAGACGGAGGAAGAATAGTTATGATGGGCGACTTTAATTGCAAAGAAATCTGCTGGGAAGAAATGACAGTAAAGAGTGGTGATGACTCATGGGGAAATGCTCTACTTGAGATGATTACTGACCATTCAATGACACAATGGATACAAGAGAACACTAGGTATAGAAATGAAGAAGAACCATCGAGGCTAGACTTAATAATTACATCTGAACCTAGAATAGTGGACAAGATTGAATATAAAACACCAATAGGTAAAAGTGACCACATATTGATTGAACTGGAACTTAATGAAGAAAAATATATGAAAAGAAATGAACAATATAGAAAAGGAAGAATGATGTATGAAAAAACAAACTTTGATAAAATAAGAGAATTCTTCCAACAAGAAAACTGGGAAGAAATATACAAAGAAGAAACATCAGTGGAAGAGAAATGGAATATCTTGACAAAAATTTACAAAGAAGGAGTGGAAAAGTATGTCCCAAGACAAAAACAAGAAAAAGAATATGTAAAATGCTGGTACAACAAAAGTTGTAGGGAGTTAAAAGACAAAAGAGACAAAGCCTGGACCGGATGGAAAAAAGACAGAAGACCTGAAAAATGGAAAATATATACTGGTTATAGAAATGAATATGTACAAAAGTGCAGAGAGGAAAAAAGAAAATATGAAAAAGATGTTATAGAAAAGTGTAAAGATCAACCAAAACTATTCTACAGATTTGTAAAACAATAAACTGAAAAACAAACAAGACTTGGAGAAATTAAGACAAGGAGGAGTTGAATACACTGAGGAAATGGAAATGGCAGAAATTATGAACAAACATTTTAAATCAGTGTTTACAAGGGAAAATATACAACCTGAAGAGATTGAGTGGAAGGAAAAAGTCCCCCCTATGGAAGAAATAGAAGTAACGAAGAATGAAATATTGACACACTTGGGTAAGTTTGATGTCAGAAAATCGCATGGGCCAGATGAAATAGCAAACTGGATTCTGAAAGAATGTAGGAATGAACTGGCAGACAAAATACATAGCATAATAAGCAGTTCCTTAAAAGAAGGAAAAGTTCCAGAAGATTGGAAAAAAGCAAATATAGTACCTATATATAAAGGAGGAAATAAAGAAGAACCTACCAACTATAGACCAGTCTCTCTAACAAGTACAATAGCAAAAATATGTGAAAGAATTATCAAAAGTAGATGGGTAAAATACTTGGAAAAAAACAACGTACTAAATCCAAGGCAATTTGGATTCAGACAAGGACGATCATGCGTCACCAATTTAATATGTTTCTATTCAAGACTAATAGATATAATACAAGAAAGAGATGGATGGGCTGATTGTGCATTTCTAGACCTAAAAAAAGCTTTTGACAAAGTACCACATAAGAAGTTGCTTAAAAAATTAGAATATGAAGGAGGAATACAAGGTAAATTGCTAAATTGGATGGAAGACTTTTTGCAAGAAAGAAAAATGAGAGTAGTGATAAGAGATCAGCACTCAAAATGGAATGAAGTAATAAGCGGTGTCCCGCAGGGAACAGTTCTGGCCCCAATAATGTTTGCTATATATATTAATGATATGGATGAAGGAATTGAAAGCTATATGAGCTTCTTTGCAGATGATGCAAAATTACTGAAAAGAGTGAAAACTGAAGAGGATTGTGAATCACTACAGAGAGATCTAAATAAAGTACAAGAATGGAGTAGGAAGTGGGAGATGGAGTTCAATACAAAAAAGTGTAGTATAATGGAATTTGGAAAAAGCAAAAACAGAATAACAGGATCATATAATTTGGGAGAAGAAGGAATAAAAAGAGTAGAAAATGAGAGGGACCTGGGAGTCATTGTTATGAATAATATGTCACCTGAGAAACATATAAATAAGATTTTTGGAGAAACTTATAATTTAATAAGAACAATCAAAGTGGCATTTACATACCTGGATGAAGAAATGGTGAGGAAAATCCTAATCACCCTGATAAGACCAAGATTGGAATATGCAGCAACGATATGGTCACCAAGTACAAAAAAATGTATAAAAAAACTTGAAAGAATACAAAGAGCAATTACTAAACTGGCACCAACACTCTCAAAACTATCATATGAAGAGAGACTACAAAAACTTAAACTACAGACACTAGAGCAAAGAAGAGAGAGAGGAGATTTGATAGCTATTTACAGAATCATGAAAGGCATAGAAATTACTGATAGAGAGAATCTGATAAAATGGGATGACAGAAATACAAGAGGACACGGAAAGAAAATAAAAAAAGACAACTATAGAAGAGATTTGAAAAAGAACAGCTTTCCTCACAGAGCAATAGACAGTTGGAACAAGTTAGATGAGAAAGTGGTGTGTGCAAAAACAATACATGAATTTAAAAATAGTTTAGATAAAATGAGATATGAAGACGGGACCTCACGAGCATAGCTCCCTTCCCGTAAAATACAACTAGGTAAATACAACTAGGTAAATACATACACACACACACACACAGATTTAGAAGCACTCGTAGACAGACAGACAGACAGACAGACAGACAGAAAGACAGACAGAAGGACAGAGAACCGGTGGAACCGGGCCTACAGTCTCTGACCTGTGCTGTGCCAGTGTGTGTGTGTATATAGTGTAATTATACGAGTTAATTTGACTGTGAGTGTGTGTCTGCGCGTAATGGATATACAAATATTTTCGTTTCTGTACTGTCTGTCTGTTTGTTTGTTTGTGTACGAACTCCTCCTAGGGTTTTGCAGATAGACCCCCATAACTATATATATTCTGATACCCTATCACTCCAGGTACTTGGATAACTATGTTTCATTTCCCAAAAAAAAAAATATATTTTTTGGTTAAGGGTTAGGGTTAAAGTTAGGTGGGGTATGGTTAGGTTAGGGACTATTCACGAACTCCTCCTAGATTTTTGCAGATATACCCCTATAACCATATATATTCTGAAACCAAGGTACTTGGATAACTACCTTTCATTTATATCTACTATAATAAAGTAGTAGCCTCTGTCTGTCTGTCTGTCTGTTTGTTCACGAACCCCTCCCAAAACCATGTATACTCACAATAACCCAGGCTACTTGTATAAGTATATTTTATTTCCAAAGGGCGTCTCCCTCCTCAAACTGATATTTTTCTTACTTTCTTAATATTTTATTTTTGTTACCTTTTCCATTGAGTTATATTGATACGTGTAACTTTTCTCGACAAATTCTATCAAAATTAAACTAATCATGATTTGCCCGCAGCAACGCGCGGGTAATTTGGCTAGTTTTATATATAGATAGTCCTTTGATCTAGACTTGGCATAGTCACTGTATGAAATATTCAAATATGAGAGGGGACTATATCAAAAAATGACATGCAACCAGCTAACGCAGCTCTTACGTGCCTACGTTGCAACTTTTCCATTCATCTATTAAAAAGATGCATACAAATGCGCTCTCTTTCTTTAGACATTCTTGAAAAAAATGGTGGAAGTTCTTAGGCGCGCGCGCACGCATACACACACAAAGAGTAATGATATCTACTCTTAAGCAAGGTCTACATAGGTATGTCGACATTGTATGTATCTCCATTCAATTCTATTTAATAACGATAGATCGGGTCTAACACCCTCTGTCAGAGGTGTCTTCAAGAAATCTAAAAAACCTGTATGTTTACATGGATGCATACGATACTGAATTCTATCTGTCACATGAAAAAAATAAATAAAAATGAACGTACTTCATAAAGAAAACACCTTTGTGCATAAGAGTACAAACCTCTTTATAATAGATGAGTACAACGAGGAAGTAGTAGAAACCAAACACACATAGTAGAACCATTATGAGGAACAACAGAACAGTCCAGGTTGTCTTGGGAGGCGAGAAGAAGAGGAAGATGTTTATCAGGAGCAGGATGACGAAGAGAACCAGCCCCAGTCCAGAGAGAATCAGCCATGGGAGCAGCAAGCAAGGCCTTTTCTGTTGGGAAGACGCGATAAATAGATGGGTCTAGTTTCTGTTAGCCAAGCTATAGGTTACAGTACAAAATATCTAGAATTTATTAGTGACATATACTCGACTACTAGCCATAAAGGGTGATATGTAATAAGTGCTATGTAATTATTGCATGTTGAGGCAGCAGAAACTGATGTTGGAAATTTGAAAGAAAATGGATATTAAGGAAGTCAACTGACATTTCAAACAGCTAATAGAAGAAATAAATAAATGTGAGATAATGGATGATTTGGAAAATAAATGACTTAACAAGGACAAGTAAGCGTTGGGAAGGAAGGAAATATTAGAGTAACTTTGGATATGCCAAGGTGTCCAGTATTACAAATTATATATGTATATGTATATGTATATATATATATATATATATATATATATATGTGTGTGTGTGTGTGTGTGTGTGGTGTGTGTGTGTGTGTGTGTGTGTGTGTGTGTGTGTGTGTGTGTGTGTGTGTGTGTGTGTGTGTGTGTGTGTGTGTGTGTGTGTGTGTGTGTGTGTGTGTGTGTGTGTGTGTGTGTGTGTGTGTGTGTGTGTGTGTGTGTGTGTGTGTAAAATTATACGTTTACTTTTATAGTATAACGGAGATGTTTCCATAGACAAAATGGCCATTTATGAAAATATAACGACATATACAGTCTACATCAAAGAGAAAGCAAAGGGGAAGAGGTTGTCGGTGAAGCACCTTCTATTTTTCATCTAATCAAGCTTTAGCATGTCCAGTTGACACTGGTTTAGGGTACAGACACTCCTCAGCTTACGAACGAGTTACGTCTCGAACGACCGTTTGTAACTCGAAATGTTCGTAAGTCGGAATTCAACAGAATTTTAAAGGTATTCAGGTCCACATACATAAATAAGCATGATATAAAGTTGATACATATTTTCTTATCCTAAAACACATCACTAATGATACATAAAATAAAGATAAACTGTAATAGTAATACCTTAATCTTGGATTTCTTACCTTTGAAACTAGTAAAGTAGGCTTGAGGCTTTGTTCGTATGTCTGAAAGTTCGTAAGTCGAATGTTTGGAAGTAGAGGAGCGTCTGTATTTACAAAGTTGACTATTTTAACAAAGATCACATAAGTTAGCTGGTTCGAATTAGTTTCCCTCAAAAACCATTCGCTTCGGTGATACTCAGTTTAATCCACATTATCATACTGAGGAACTAAAGAACTAACCCCGCGCTGTCAATGTTGGTGACGACTTAACCTTTTTAAGGAAATATGACGATTTATACTTATTTTTCCGTCTGCCACCATGGAAGCCTTTATCACACTCAAATGATTAAGTCCTAATTCATATAACCTACAGTAATCATACCTCATTCAAGAATCCATCATCTACAATGTTGCGATTTTACCATCAGCTTTCTGTGATGTACCACGTCATAAGCCTTCATGTAATCTATCAACATAGAGACAGGAAGATGTTGCGTTTCAGGGACAAATTGCATTGCGACTCGCTATTGCTTGGATCTTCCTTTACCCATCTCTCCTTCCAGTTTTGTTTCGTGTACTCTGTTACGCAATTCGCCTTTCTCCATTCTCTTCACACGTCCATACCACCTCAACAGTGTTCTTATTTCCTTCCATACATTTTTCCAGTATGTCCTCACTTGATGTATGATATATTCCTCTCACTACACACGCTCCTCAGGTAGTTCGCCTGTAATACCTCCACCTTGTGCTATGTTACTCTCCATAATTCTCATACAGTAACACAGAATCCACCATATCAGTGGGTGGGCAACCCTTGGCACGCGTGCCGTTTTTGGCAAGCAAAATACTCTGGCACCCGAAACCTCCAGGCTTACAATCAATGTACCCTCTAATTTTTTTGCTGTGAATGCGAGCAGAAATTGTTTTCTGTGCAAACTTTGCCTTCCCTGAAAAGTAGGGGCGCATCCGTCATTTGCAATGGAAGCTCTAGAGTTAGAAAAGAGAGAAAAATATATAATTATTGGTTTGACGGCTGACAAGTTACCATATTTTTAGAGAATTTATAAGTTAATGTTTGGGTGGAACTTCTTTATTGAATGGATTTTAATATAATTTGAAAACCTTGCGTGCGTACATTTTTTCTTTATATACGCTAGTTGTATAACATATGTGCTCACGCGCATGCGCATAGCTTAGAGGGAACATTGCACATAACGCATCCGTTTCTTAATCCAATCTACATCCTGGACTAATTCAACTTAATTCTCTTCACCCAAATATATACTTTTTATCCTTCGCGCATGTTTTTTTTTTTTTTGTAATCTACGTTGGCATTTTCTTTCCCTTCCACTTTGATGCTATATCTATTCTGTAAGAAGCACTTTTTCCAAGTCCATGAAGGTAAAACACTCCTTTCACGCCACACACAGATTTTTGCTTGCACGATGACACGAGCAAAAATTGGTCTGTATATCCTTTCCCTTTTCTGAACAGTCTTTGTTTATCACCCACCGTTGGTCGTTTCTCTTGTTCTGTAAGAATTCCCAAACGTTTTTCTCGGGATGTTCCGTAAGCTTTTAACTTTTGCATTCCTTCTTGTTTCCTTTACACTTTTAGATAGACGTCACGCACGTTTCTTTTTCCTACAATCGTCCCGTTTGTCTGCATCTTCTTTAGGGGTCCAATGGTCATGCGTCTTCCTGCATTCTTCAACGTCCTTCCTGCAATATCGTCCATCCCTGGCTCATTGCCTTCCTTCGAAATTTTCCCTCCCATTTCCACCTCTTCTCTTCTTTATTTTTATCTCATAAGGCCTTGTTCTTCCCTATCTCTTAAATATACATTAATTTTGGTTCTATTTTTTTTTTGTGGTTTCTCTGTTCACTAATCTGGAGCATTGCTTTATCTGTATTTCATGAAGTTATTTTTTCTTTGTCCTCATCATTCTCTTATTTTTGCTTCTATCTCTCCTTATTTGTGCCTCTTGTTCATAGTCACTCCCAACATCCACACACACGTAAATATACATATATATATATATATATATATATATATATATATACATATATAGTATATATATATATTATCATATATATATATATATATATATGTGTGTGTGTGTGTGTGTGTGTGTGTGTGTGTGTGTGTGTGTGTGTGTGTGTGTGTGTGTGTGTGTGTGTGTGTGTGTGTGTGTGTGTGTGTGTGTGTGTGTGTGTGTGTGCGTGTGTGTGTGTGTGTGTGCGTGCGTGTGTGTGCGTGTGTGTGTATCCGTGTGAGTCTGTGTGTGTGTGTGTGTGTGTGTGTGTGTGTGTGTGTGTGTGTGTGTGTGTGTGTGTGTGTGTGTGTGTGTGTGTGTGTGTGTGTGTGTGTGTGTGTCCGTGTGAGTGTGTGTCCGTGTGTATGTATGTGTGTATTACATAAATGTAATATACAAGAAGAGAGTTACGTTCGTATGTTTCGTGTTCTTCTTTCACAAATCATGCCTAATTTTGAATATGTTTATGATTTCATCTTTGACTATATCATCGTTTGATCTATTCCAATTGACACATCTGTGGAGAAATCTTTCTTGGTATAATTTTCATTTCCCCGTTGCAAATCCAGAGATCTTTTATGTTCGTTTAATCCACTCTTTTTAATGATATGATCATTACAATAATGTTATATCTTTCCTTTCTTTTAATGGTGGTAGCTCTACTATTACTAGTCTCCCCTCGTGTGGTTTATATATAAAAATGAAAAACCAATTTGGTAGCTGCATTTTATTTCATCTCGACATTGTTCATGTCCCTCATTTTGTGTGGAGGTCTCGCCACTGCTTCACATTCTAATCTGTGGCGGATTAGACTCTTTTTTTATTATTCATTTTTTATATTCCCTTTTATCTCGTTGTCCACGAATTGGAAAAACTTTATTCGCCACCGTTCTGTATATCTTACACATAATCTTGCTTTTTTTGTGGCAGCTTATTTATGACCAATGCTTCCATATCATTTTCCTCTTCTGTACTTGTGTCGCTTCCCATTGAGTTAACCATTGGTGATCTTTAAGAGCCTATGCCCATTTCCAATACGTTGCATTCCATAGTATTGAAATCTATTTCTACGCTTGTGTGTGTGTGTGTGTGTGTGTGTGTGTGTGTGTGTGTGTGTGTGTGTGTGTGTGTGTGTGTGTGTGTGTGTGTGTGTGTGTGTGTGTGTGTGTGTGTGTTTCTGTCTGTTTGTCTGTTTGGCTGTGTGGCTTAAGTATCCGAAACTGTGTACTTGTTTTGAACCAGACTTAGTGAAAAAGCAAATATATCGCTGATGGCAAAACTTGTGGTTCCAATTTGATTGAACATATATATATGTATATGTATATATATATATATATATATATATATATATATAAATATATATATATATATAAATATATATATATGTTTGTATATATGTATATATGTATATATATGTATATATATATATATATATATATATATATATATATATATATATATATATATATTTTTTCTTTTCTTTTCTTTTTTCAAAAATGTATCTCCAGGCAGCTCATTTGGTTATTATTCTACCCTTTAAGCTTAGATTAATTGTAATATTTCTATTTCGCGCTAATTTTCAGCTGTGTCACTTGAAAGTTTTTGCCAATAAATGTAATACCACAGAGATGGAATCTTGTTCTGTAGACACAAACACAGCCTTCAAGTACTCAGCAACGATGCTTATTTATATCTATATTTCAAAATCTATACTCTTTCTGTACCCAATCTTACAATAAGAGGTTCAATACACTAAATCGTTCTTTCCCCTCAACCCTTTCCTACCCCTTAAAATTAATATCAATTAAAAGTTTGAATAATAAATATAAAAAAGTTTCCCTCTATTGTTTGACTAGGCACGCGTAAGCAAGCATGAGGCGCGAGGTAATTTCTACAGGAGCAAGTGAGAACGGGACCGAGGGGCCCACGATTCCCTCTGTTGGAATAACTGCTAACTCAGTTCTTCTTTTATCTATGTAAAAAAGACTCACAACGCAGGTAGACTTCTTATATATATTGTAATTCAAGATACTGACCTTGTCTGATCAGCTTAATAAAAGTACGTTTTGCTAGGAGCGATTACTAGCCTCTTACCACAGCCAATGGTGGATGACGCGTATCATACTAATTGGCAGGTTGGGTTAAAATGATCTGCCTCGTGCTTTTCAATTCGAAGTAAAACAGCCCCATTAAAAAAAAAAAAAAAAAAAAATGCTCTAGACAATAGTTTGTTAATTATCGATAATCACACCGAGCAAGACACCTTAATAACTACACTGAACAATGATCCTTGAGAGGTAGTGGATAAAGTTTTGGTCTATGGAGGCGACCCCGGTCCCCCGAAAATCGAATCGAGGACCACGGGAGCACCATATGACTGTGCCATCCGTCGTTCATTTCCCCTCCGATGCCCAGTCCCTCCTCGCTCCCAAATTATGGGAGAGAACAAAGCACTGCATCAGTACAATGTTTGACCTTTACTCACGTTTACAACTCCAACAATAAGGAAGGCATTGAGACTCAAGCTACCCACGATGCCTCCTATCACTTCCACGACAATAGAATCCTTTTCTGAAAAGCAGAACGAAAATATATTTCTGACACGTAACAGTGAAGATATCTTCCCTCCTCCCATATCCATTTCCATAAAAAAAGGAGAGTGTGTTTGAGAGTAATTGCTGATTAAGATAACGACACTTGTCGGGTATTATTCTGTGGTATACTACGAAATGCGAACGTAACGTTCAAAGGATAGTGTTATGTTCTGAAATGCAATTAAGATTACGAAATTTATCAGTTATTACTCTGTGGCATGTTTGTAAATCTAAATGGAATATTAAACTATTGGTATCATGTACTAAAAATGCAATTAAGATTACGAAATTTATCAGTTATTACTTTGTGACATATTATGAAATGTAAACGGATTAGTATCATGTTCAGAAATGCACTTTCATTGCACTTACCTGGATATGGGGCTAAAGTTTCGTCCCAATCTGTTACGTTCATGTTCATGGTCGTGTTTCCCATGCTGTGATACATCGTGTCGCTGCTAGCAGAACTGAACAATAACTGACCCATCTAGAAAGGAAAAACAAGGTTTATTCGTATGTTTTTCTAGAGGGACGATAGCAAACACGTGGCGAAATCACGTTTGTCGAGTCTGTTATCATCCAAAACAGAAGGCGATATTGTTGTACCTTTTGATGTAAATTTACACTTGATCAAAAACAGTGCTTAGTAATGCAATACCATCAGCAAATGTACCACAGTTTAAAGGGTGTTTGAGAAATATCAGTAATCATCCTTCAGATAAGCGGTTTAGAAGTTATTCCATCATCCATTGTGTGTGTGAAGGCAAATCACTTAGACATAAGATACATTTAACATACATCTTCATCAAAGGTTGATTAAATTTGGTACAAGCATTGAAGAGTTTTGGAAGGGAAAAATGGGTGGTATTATTTTCTACAGAGGAATGTAAAGAAAAAAGAGGGGGGGAGCTGAAACTGGTAAATCTAAGGGGTAAACCGTCAGTTATTATAAAAAAAAAAACCGTATCTTCTTGGATATAAGACGCACTTCCCTCCCCAAACGAAATATATCCAAATAGTACAAAGTGTCAAACGCACTCCTATTATTCGTACGAGATAGTTTCGAGGGTGAAGATAAACTGCCAGAAATATTAATATTGTTGTTGTTAAAGATTCAACTGAGTACATAAAAAACAAAAGGAGGTGAAAAATATTGTAGAATTATTGAAGATGTAAGATTATGTCTGTGACTAAACACCACCGACATCCCAAATATTTATCATATTATTTACCGTAAAAAGTGTAATAAATTTAGCAAATCAATACATTCTACAAATGAGAAATATACCAAGAGAAGCAAAGGAAAAGAAATCAAACACGAGTCACCATTTGCATAGAGCAAACGACAACAAAATGATAACAGTGATGGTGCTGCACCTTAGTTGCTAAACGTGGCATCACAAAACATGACAGCTAAGACACAGCAGAACACTGTTTAAGTGTAAAATGTTGCCAATAACTATCGATCAACGAAACTTCAAACCTCTGCTTGTTCATCAATCAAAACACGTATTGATACTTTTTTATATAATAGACCCTAACAACTGTGTTATCATTTCCTGAAAAAAGAAATAAATAAAAGATGTTTTTCAGCTAATGTGTGATAGTATGTCCAAATAAAAAAAGTTCTTTTTAAAAGAAACTTCCGTCTTACATTCGCATGCGTTTTATAAATGCGTACATCCTATCGATCGGTAGATGCAGAAATGAGCTTGTGAATTATCATTGGTCAAGATTTACTTACCCCCTTAGTTATCAATAGGATACAATGGATATAAATAAAATATCTTGACCGAAGAAAGAATAAAAAGAAAACGTGCTTTCTTGAACGCAAAGGCTTAATCAAGGTAGACCATATTCTTGCTGTCTTCAGGTAATTCTATTCTGCTTTGGAAGATCTTCAAAATTCAAAGGCTGTAGCATTTTTGAATGCAGAAGAGATACGTAGGACACCGCAAATTCATATGAAAGAACAAACTAATAAAAAAGGGTTATGTATGAAATATTAATAGGCAAAGTAAGGAGGCCAAAAGAGCGAATATGGAAAAAGACAAGAATTAAATTTGGCAATGTTGAGTTTGTTGAGTAAGAAATTATTCAATGAAACGTTGGAAAAATATTTCAATGAAAACTAGGAGAACTTCTGGTTCTAAGTAAACAGAGGTAAGGTAGGTTAAAGGCAATAAGGAAGTTGTGGAAGACGAGATCGATGTGGAAATGATACTAAGAAAGAGGTGAAGACAGCCGAATGATAATCAGCTGAAGAGACCAAAACTTAAAAAAAAAAAAAAAAAAAAAAAAAAATCGTGACAGATTCTACCCTTTCATGTCTGCAAGACCTCCTTTCAAGTGAATAAAATCGCTTAACAGGAACTAGAATACCCTTAATAGTCTACTACAGGGTTCCCTTTAACTTGATAAAATCGCTTGGCGGGAGTCGGGATAAAAATACGACTCGGTCATAGCCGCCAAATGGTTAATCTTATCCAAGGAGGAGAATATGTTGAACAAAATCGCCTGGTGGTATCAAGGACAAAAATAAATTGAAAAAAAGAAAGCCAAAGAAATAAGCAACAAAAATAAAAGTAAAAATAAAAATGGTAACACTTGCATTATAGGAACCCGTTATGTCACAATACCAAA
>NC_134780.1:6277696-6285196 GCF_046742065.1 Oratosquilla oratoria | reverse complement strand
AGAGGTAAACAAACACCATACAATTGAATAAGACGAACAAATTAAGGAAAAAGATAACCAATCGAGACTAAAAGCCTCTTCCTTATGTTTTTTCCAGACAAGATTTGGCACTGTGAAGGAAGAAAAACAAGCTTTTATTTCCAAACACTGATACCATTTCCCTACGTTAAAGTTTTGATGGTGACATTTATTTTCTTATTGTATGTTTGTGTACTGAATTTGTTTGAACAACAGGCCCATCGGGTAGAGCTCTGTTTTATTGTTTTTTAAGGTAGTGCAAGACCTGGGAATCTATTTCTGTCCCTTTGGCATTGTACTCAGGTCTGTTGACATGTTAAGGATCTCTTTCACTCTTGGCAGGCGCAACGACGAGCTGGAATGGATTCACAGTCAGAAGAAGGAGGCCAAGCGTTGGTTACCTCTTGATCGTAGGGACCCAGGTCGTCTCCCTGGTCAAGGGTCTGAGTGCCAGTCTACAAGGTTGCAATCCTCGCCATTGAAAAAGGAATATATATATATATGTATATATATATATATATATATATATATATATATATATATATATATATATATATATATATATATATGTGTGTGTGTGTGTGTGTGTGTGTGTGTGTGTGTGTGTGCGCGTGTGTGTGTGTGTGTGTGTGTGTGTGTGTGTGTGTGTGTGTGTGTGTGTGTGTGTGTGTGTGTGTGTGTGTGTGTGTGTGTGCGTACATACATATACCAAAGGCTTTTTCCCCCTTACATAGGAGGTAGCCAAAAAACAAAGGCATAAATACCACTCCCACCCATTCCATTCCCAGCATACTCCACTCCCATCCACCCTCTCCCTTCGTCTTATCTTGGCACCTCCTGGATGACGGGTCATCCCTGCATCTTGTCCACTGCCCTGGGTCAGAAGTAGAGTCGCAAGACACAGCACATCTATAGCAAGGCCGCTTCATTAAATCGGCGATCCCCCCTCTCCATCCCCTCATGCAGAAAAGGAGAAGACGGGGAGAAATCCCTTCGGACTGCGTCAATTTATTTTTCACACATACTCCCTCACCCCGTATCCCCCACGCACTCCCACTCATACATCACAGTATCATCCATACACAACCATTCTCCATTCACCCCTATCTTTTGTCATCTCCCGTCCTTCCTCAACAGACATTCCCCTCTTTCCCAATGCTCTTTTTACCCCATCCATCCATCTCAACCTAGGTCACCCACTCATGTTCACTCCTTCCACTTCTGCCTTCCACACCTCTTTTACTAGTCTTTCTTCACTCATTCTTTCCATGTGTCCAAACCATCCCAATACTCTTTCATCAACCCTATCTCCCAACTCCCTTTCTATCACCGTTCTTCTCCTCACCTCCTCACCTCTCACCCTATCCAGCCTAGTAACCCCTTTCATACTTCTCAGACACCTCATCTCAAACGCATTCAAACTCCTCCTCTCTTCCACCCTTATGTTCCATGTTTCTGCCCCGTACAGCTCTGTCGGTACAATCACTCCTTCATACAATCTCCTCTTAGCATCCATTCCCAAATTTCTATTTCTAATTACACTTTTTGATCCACCAAGGTATTCACTCGCTTTTCTCAATCTACATTCTACCTTCACTTCCACTCATCCCTTTCCCGCCACATTCCCACCCAAGTATCTAAAATTATCCAGTCCCACCAGTCTCTCTCCCTCAATACTCACTTCCAGTCTGCTGCTACTTTCTCCCCTTGTACATCTCATCACCTTATTTTTACCCACATTTATCTTCAACTTCCTTCTTTCGCACACCTTCCCCAACTCTGTCACTAACTTCCTCAATCCCTCCTCTGATCCTGCAACAAGTGCAGTGTCGTCAGCAAACAACAACGGGCTTATCTTCCACTTTTCTCCATTTTTTTTAACCATCTCTAATCCCCTACTCACTACCCTTGCATTTACCTCTCGCACCACCCCATCCATGTATAAATTGAATAGCCAAGGCGACATAACACATCCCTGATGAAGTCCCACCTTTACCTCAAACCACTCACTCTCTCCATTTCTAATCTTAACACAAGCTCTACTACTGTAAAAACTCTTGACTATTCTTAAAAGCTTCCCTCTTATCCCGTATATCTGCAATTCCTCCCACAGTGCTTTCCTGTCTACCATGTCATAAGCCTTTTTCATAGCCATAAAAGCCCAAAAAACACTACCTTTTCCTAAAGCTTTCTCATATCTGTCTTACCACAAAAATCTAATCTACGCAACCCCTACCCACACTGTTCCTCACCAATTACTCCCTCTGTTCCTCTCCTAATCCTCTCAATCAAAACCCTCCCATAAGCCTTCCCAACTACACCCAACAAACTGATACCTCTCAAACTACTGCACTCACATTTGTCCCCTTTTCCCTTGTAAAGTGGAACTATACATGCACTCCTCCAGTCCTCCGGCACTCTACCCTCTCTTAGACAAACATTAGATAACCTCACAAGCCAGTCCATCATCATTGTACCTCTTTTTTCAGACATTCTGCGTGTCTTCCATCCAACCCAGGTGCCTTATCTGCTCTCATCATCTTAACAACGACCTTCACTTCATCTTTCCCTATTTCCTCTCCATTTTCCTCATTCATCACAGTCATTTTCTTAGAGCTTCCCACTACAATTACCTTTTCCTCCCTATCCTCCTTCACATTTAGCAACTCCCTAAAATAATCTGGCCATCTTCCTCTCATTGCCCTCTCTTTCATTATCCTCTCTACATCTGCACCTTTTACCTTTTCTTCTCTATTTGATTCGCTTCCTCTTCCTCTCTTAATTTCTTTCCAAAACATCTTTTTATTACTTTAATATTTTTTGTCATACTCTTACCCCATTTCAAATCTGCTCTCCTATTTGCCTTCTTTATTTTATGTTTTACTTCTTTTCTCTTTTCTTTGTACCTCTCATATGATTCCTTTGTCCTATTTTGCAACCAATCTGTGAAAGCTCGCTTCTTCTCTCCTACAACTTTCTTTGTTTCCTCATCCCACCACTCACTACCCTTCCTTCTATTTCTTCCCGTCCTCCTTGTTCCACACAACATTTTTGCACACCTTGTGACTCCCTCTTTAAACCATCCCCATTCCTCCTCCATTCCTAGTTCTACTCTATCCTTCACTCCCTCCCACTCCTCTCTAAACTTCTTCTTGTACTCCTTCTTCATTTCTTTCTCATTTAAGCACTTAACTCTAAACACCTCCCTACCTTCTACCATTTTCCTCTTCCTCCATCTGTCTTCCACTATCAACTTACCTTCCACCAAAAAATTATCTGATATTCCTCCACTCTCTTCCCTTAGAACAGGTACATCCTTAACTCTTCCTACTATACTCCTGTTTACCACTATATAGTCCATTAACGTTCTATCTACCACCCTTCCATCCACCACCCTCTCCCACGTGTTTTTATGCTTGACTTTCTTCCTAAACACTATATTTGCTATCATCAACTGTGTTTCTAGATACATCTCCACCATCAACTCTCCGCTACGATTTTTTCCTGGAATTCTATATTTCTCAACCACTCTGTCCATTGGTTCATTTCCTACCCTAGCATTAAGGTCTCCCAGTACTGCTACATTGACATTTCTCCCTAAAACCTCTATGCAATCATTTAAATCCATCCAAAAAGCCTCCCTTTCCTCTACACTCTTCTCGCTACCAGCCCCATATGCACTTATAAAAACTCACATCTCCTTTCCCAGTTTCACCTTCATCCACATTAACCTGAAAAAACCTCCTTCCACTCCACTACACGCTTACCTATCTACTTACTAGTATAGCCACCCCTTCTCTCCCTCGTCCTCTCTTTACTCCTGAGAACCTCCCAACTACACTCCCAAACTCAAACTCGCCCCTCCTTTTCAACATAGTTTCACTCAATGCCAACATATCCATCTTTCTTCTCACAAACATACTACCAATCTCTTCCCTTTTAATCTCATCTGTACCACGTCCACGCACATTAAACGACCCAAACCTTAGGGTACTGGTTGGAAAACACATTCTAGACCCTCTTATGCCTTTACTTTGCTCAGTAATTCTCCCTCAACACACCGTTTTGGTCAATGCCAATGCAGCGAGACAGAGCTTCACCAAAACAGGGACCGACAACAGGAGTTGCTTGACTCACACCGTTTCCTTATTTGGCGAAATCACTCCTCATCGACTCCAAAGTTTTATCTATCAGACCAATGTGAAAAACACTCCTTCATTTTACGTCATTCATCCATTCACAATCATTCTCCATTTATTCCTATCGTCTGCACACTCTCTTCTTTGCTCAACAGACCTTCCTCTTGCACCGAATGACACTTTCCCTTACGTCCATTTGCCTAATTATAAATCCTCCTCTCAAATGCGCACAATTCTTTCCTGTGTTACACACCCTTGTTGCTAGTCTTTCTTCAATCATTTTTACGCCCATATCATCTCAGCCTTCTTTTATCTACCCCGACGGACAACTCTCTTTCCTTCCAGTTCTCTACCTCACCTTTATATTTCTCACTCTATCCATCCTACATCTAGGATACTTATCAAACACTTATTTAAAACCCGTTCAGGGTCTTCCTTTGTGCCTCCGTTGAAGTTCAAGTCAATACTCTCTACAATCGAGTGGGTACAACTATTGCATACAGTCTTCTCTTTCCACTCATCCCCAAGTATTTATTTCTCAATAACTGTTTCATTCCACCCAGATACATACCTTTTATTCACCTCCACATCCACTTCTCCATTCACAACATACATACATACATACATACATATACCAAGGCTTTTTCCCCCCTTACAAGAGAGGTAGCCAAAAAGGAAAAGGCATAAAATCATTCCCACCCATCCCATCCCTGAATACACTCCACACCCCTCCACCCTCCCTCTTATCTTAACATCTCCTTATCTTAGCACCTCGTTACTTTTCCAAGCCTCACAACCTTCAAGCTCACGTTTAAACCACAACCGTAATTTCTTGTGCATCTCATTTCTTTACTTATGTTCTCACTTTACATCAATTGTCTCTCAGTGTCTCGTCAGAGTCAGCTATAAGAGCAATGTCACCCGCAAACAACGACTGGCTCACCTTCCATTCCCCTCCTCTTTTGCTCACCAACTCCAAATTCTCCCTAGCACGCTCGTGTTTACTTTCTTTTTCACGTCACCCATATACAGGTTGAGCAGCCATGATGGCATCACACCGCCTATACATAACCACACCTTAACCTCAAATCAATTACTCTCTCCATTACCGACCCTCACATTTCCTCTACTACTAATGTCAAAATCTTTCACCGCCCTCAATAGAATTTCCCAAACCTTAGGGTTCTGGTTGGAAGACTCCTCCCAGACCCTCTTATGCCTTTGCTTTTTTAGGAATGTCCTATCCTCCGTCTCGTTTTAGTCACCTTTTACGACTCAAGTGAAAACACTCGGTGACAGTATTCTTTTTCCCTTATCACAAGATTCGGCGAAAATGGAAACGTATATTCAGAGAAGTTGTACAGGACAATATTAGGAGTGTGAGAATATATATATGCTTATGTAGTACACAAGGTAATAATTCAAGGGAAACGTAGATAGATTACAAAGCGGGTGAGCTTGAAAACCGTTTTTACACAAATAAAAAAACAATGATAAACTAAAAAGTATAGTGGTATTGTTACTGTATTTCTAAAAAAAAAAAAAAAATAGAGGTAATCTTACCATAAAGAGGACGATATAGAAGTAGTAGGAGTGGAGTGAGCAGCAACATAATAGATGAGGAATCCTTAATACTCTTGTCATCTGAAAAAAATAAAGAAACCTTGTATGATATTGGTCAAATGGTAATGATATTGAAAATATTAATGCATGGGAAAGCACTAAAGAATAACAAATAGAAATTTTGGCTAACAAACATACAGTAGTTGTAAATGTAGTGTTTGCTTTACCTTGTGTATTTAGTGTGCATTGGAATGTTGGAAATTGTAAAAACAATAATTTGTCTGGTCCAAATAGTTTATGGTGCAAGAGACTTGTGAGTTTTAGTATTTTAGTTTTAAAAATAGACAAGATGAAATTATCTGCGAAGCTGGGAAACAAAGATGAAGATGATAATATGTAATGAGAGAGGTTGCTTAAGTTTTGCCTTTTCAATATATAATTCTGTTTTTATTTTACAGTCTGCATTACTAGACAAAGTAAGTTTGCCTTTTCAATATACAATCAATTTCTTGTTTTCTTGTACAGTCTGTGTCACTAGATAAAGATGTAAAACGGTTTGTAGACCGGTTCAGGTGATGTAGAGTGCGGCCGGGGGCACACTGAGTCTCGTGCAGAGCTGCATGATGCAGTTGGCCGTGTCCAATGCGGTGCCGAGGGTCGACGCTCTTTGTCAGCACCATCACACTGTCAGTGTGGACCCGGTCGGGTCCACACTGCATTGAACACTGCCAACTGCCTCATGCAGCGCTGCACGAGGCTTACTATGGACTCGGCTTAAAGGATACTTTCTGCACAGAACAAGTAATACACCGCGGGATGCGTTCCACCTCGCCGAACTTGATGGAGACGCCCACGGAAAATCTACTTACAGTGGTCAATGATTTACTTCATTGGAGAACAAAGCAGCCGAATATAAGAGGTTAAAAAACATGTTGTTGCAAGATCACATCAACATTCTACGACCTTGAAACCTTGTATGGGGACCAAGTGTGGAATTGCCGAAGATGCCCAAGATATCCGAACGCTTGAGCTGATACATACTTTCACATTTATTCTCAAGAAAAGCAACACTGTATGGCAAAATGAGGTCACAAGAATAGTGTAAGAAAAGTCATCTTTGGAAGCCTCAGGACACTCTTGGCCAAAAATTAATCTCTTGACTCCTTTCAAAGCAAAGGAACGGCCATACGTTTCAAAAATTAGTAGAAACTATCTTGGCCACTCAGAGTTTTTTAATTAGAGATCATACACTCTAGTCAGGCCAGCTAGAGTCGAATGAGTTTATTCAGATCTCAGAGTGCCACCAGTTCGAAAAGGATCTTCGGCGGCATCAATATAGAACTCTAGGAAATCCTGCAGACTTTAATCGCTGGAGAGGATACCCCAAGACGGAATAGAACTTTTTACAAAATAGTATATATATATATATATATATATATATATATATATATATATATATATATATATATATATTATCTCGTTTATGTGTGTGTGTGTGTGTGTGTGTGTGTGTGTGTGTGTGTGTGTGTGTGTGTGTGTGTGTGTGTGTGTGTGTGTGTGTGTGTGTGTGTGTGTGTGTTCGAACTCTGGTCACTCTTCTCAATTGGTGTCTTGTATTTAATTTTGTCCACGATTTCAGGCTTTGATGTGAATATTAAATCTAGTCTCGACGGTTCTTCATTGTTTCTATATATGGTATTTTCCTTCACCCATTGAGTCAATGTGTGTTCAATGGTCATATCCAGTAGAATATTTCCCCAAAGTTCCTCTCCACCTTTTA
>NC_134780.1:6260196-6275196 GCF_046742065.1 Oratosquilla oratoria | reverse complement strand
ATATATATATACATATATATACATATATATATATACATATATAAATATATATATATATACATATATATAAATATGTATGCAAGGTTGACTACGAAGAAAAACTATTAAAGCAAAGCGCTTTCGTGTATTCACATCTTCAGTGCAAATAATACATAGTGAAAGATACAAAGGTGCAGAATATATAGGTGGGAAACAACATAAACTAAACAAATTTGTAAAATGAAATTATACAGTGAATAAATTGTAACCATGTAGGATAACTTCATTTGTTAAGAAATTTCTAAGATGTATGTTATAACCATATAAGACATTTTATACCCATTGTAAGCATAGACGGACAGTTGGACCACACTATATTGTCTGTACCTCTGCACCTTTCACTATTTATTATTCGTACGGAAAAATTATAATAATATAAACTTAACAACTTTATTTAAAGAAAAATTTATAAAATGTATAAATTGTAAACATGTAGGACATTTCCGCACCCACTATAAACGCGGACGGACAGTTAGTCCATGGGTACTACCTCTCCTCTCTCACCAGGATGTCTCCACGTTCCCTTTGTTTCCCACCTATATATTCTGCACCTTTGTATCTTTCACTATGTATTATTTGCACTGAAGATGTGAATACACGAAAGCGCTCTGCTTTAATAGTTTTTCTTCGTGGTCAACCTTGCATTTTCAAGAACACACGCTCCCAGTGTTTTTCCTGCATATATATATATATATGTATATATATACATATATATATATATATATATATATATATATATGTATATATATATGCCACTTACCCGTTTTTTCCATCTTTTCTAAGCTTCGTCTCCTCTATCTTTAGGTTGATCCTTACATTTGTCTATTATGTCTTTTTCATAGTTTATTTTTTCTTCCCTGCGTATTTTTACATATTTATTTCTTAGTTTTATATTTATATATATATATATATATATATATATATATATATATATGTATGTATATATATACCAATTACCAGTTTTTTCCATCTTTTCTAAGCTTTGTCTCTTCTATCTTTTGTCTCACTACATTTTTGTTGTACCAGCATTCAATGTTCACCTTTTCCTGTTTTTGTTTTAGTATGTATTTATCCACTCTTTCATTATAGATTTCTTTTGATATAGTCTATTTCTCTTCCATCTGTGCTTCTTCATAAAGAAGTTTTCCCAATTCGCTTTTTGAAAGTCTTCTGAGCTTCGCAAAATCCCTATTGTTGTACATTAGCTTTCCTTTTCTGTGTTTTTCATTTCTTTCCAAATAAATTTCCTCTTTTAGTTCAAACTCAATTATCATATGGTCACTCTTACAAATTGGTGTCTTGTATTCCATTTCATCCATAATTTCAGGTTCTGGAGTAAATATCAAGTCTAGTCTTGGCGGTTCTTTATTATTTCTATATCTGGTATTTTCTTTTACCCATTGAGTCATTGTGTATTCAATGTTCACGTCCAGTAGCATGTTTCTCCAAAGGTCGTCTCTACGTTTCACTGTTATCTCCTCCCAAGATATTTTTTTAGAGTTAAAGTCACCCATAATTACTAAGTTTCCTCGTTTTTTTTCAGTATTTCATTTAATGCATGGCTAGTGTCTTCTAATGTTTTGGAATGGTCACTCTCTTTCCAAGAATATGTTTTCGGGGACATATATATCACTACAAATTTTCTACTTTTCATTTCACTATTTTCAACATTATTATTTCCTTCTGTTATCTTTGTTACATTTAAGCTTTTCGTAGTCAAATACATGGCTCCTCCACCCTGTTTCTCTTCTCTATCATTCTATCTTGTGATTATATAAATCTTGTCCTATCGTATTTGATGGTAGTGGACCTTTAAATTTCGTCTCCACAATTCCCATTATATCCGATTTCTCTTCCGCCAAATAATCGTTTAATTAATCTAATCCTGAAATTATGCCATCTGTGTTGGTATACGTTACTTTTTTCTTCTTCCTCCTCCTTTTTTTTGTTTCCTGTGTTTCTTGTTTTGCCATTTTCCCAGTCTCAAGTCCAGTACTCTGAAAAAAAATCTTTTTGGTCTGTTTTTATCTCGTTTTTTTTATTATTATTATTATTAGTTTCATTTTTAGTGTCTTTTCCCACTCTTTTTCCTCATCGCTCATTACTTTTTTTAGCCATATAATTTTGTAGTTTTTACTTTTGGCCAACTTTGCTGTTTTTGTTTGTACTTCTTCCGCTATCATTTCAGACTTTATTTTTATTTTTAGTGGTCATTCTTTTTTTTCTTTTTTTTTTTTTTAGAGTACAGTTCCATTCTATGCACTTCCTCTATTTCGTTTTCTATCTCTTGGCTCTCCTCTGTTGTCCCTTTCAAATTTTTTTTTTTTTTTTTACTATTTCTTTCTCTTCTTTTTTCTTAAGTATCTAGCTGTATTGTGTTTTTCTTTGATATCTTAAACTACTATACTTTTTTTTATCAATTGTGTCTCTGAGTATAGTTCCACTCTATGCACTTCCTCTATTTCCTTTTCCATCTCTTGGCCCTCCTCTGGTGTCTCTTTCAGATTTCTTTTTTACTATTTCTTTCTCTTCTTTTTCTCTTAAGTATCTAGCTGCATTGTGTTTTTCTTTAATACCATAAACTACTATACTTTTTTTTTTATCAATTGTGTCTCTGACCCAATTTTCTTTCTCTTTAATTACTTTATGGCTGCTTGTTTTGCATTTTCTTCCACTTGTTGTTGTACAATTTCTTTAAAAAAAAATTTCTTGATCCACTTTCCATTGATTTTTTTATTTCCTGAAGATCTGTCTCTTTTATTGTTTCTCCAACTTTTTTCGGTCGCCGATTGTATTTGTCCTTTTACTTCTTTTGTCAAAGCCTCATTTCTGCTAGTATCTTCATTTTTCATTCTTTTGCTCTCATTTTTGACTATGTTTAATTCCTTTTTTAGATTATCAAGCTCCCTGTTTGTTTCAGCATTTTATCTTTTCAGCTCTTTCATTTCTCTATATATTGCCCTGTATTCTGCTCTCAGATCTATAATTTCATTTATTAGTTCTGTAATCTCTTAATTTCTTAGAATATTTTATACCTTGTTTCCCTCTCCAAATCTATACCTCTGCCTAGTATTCCACCTTCTCTTACAAACCCTGTAAAGGCAATATTTTTGTACCTTTGATTCTTCTGTGGCGTTTCCATGTTGCAACTCTTTTTTGGGATGACACCTAACGGCGATTCAACCATACTTAATCTAGTCTTCTCTTCGTTGGTTCACCATATTTTTGTTTATCTTCATCATCCTTGATTTCAAACTGTTACCACTAAGTGAATTTACTCTAATATATCATTTCGGTCACTCGATAAACAAAGCTCCCCTGGCCCAATACGATACCGACTAGGTGCTTCCTCCAACTTATCGAAAAAGCAATGCACTGCAGACCTTGTTCTAGACGTCCGTTCCAGACTGTGGTTCGTTGGTGTGTGTGTGTGTGTGTGTGTGTGTGTGTGTGTGTGTGTGTGTGTGTGTGTGTGTGTGTGTGTGTGTGTGTGTGTGTGTGTGTGTGTGTGTGTGTGTGTGTGTGTGTGTGTGTGTGTGTTTGTGTGTGTCTGTATGTGTGATTCACCATTGTCTTGGATCACGTATTGGACTCGTGATCGACAGCTATTTCCCTCCCGGAGGAGAGCTTAGGCCTCATATATGACCGATCTATGGGTAATGCTGTGACCTTATACACACAAACACTCCCAGCTTCCCGCCCACGAGAGTTGGAGTAACAATTCGCACGCAGCGATACTGAAATTGTTTCAGCCCTGGGCGGGATTCGAACCCGGACCGCCATATTGGCAGCCGAGAACTCTAACCACTGCGCCACGAGGTGCGTTTGTGTGTGTGTGTGTGTGTGTGTGTGTGTGTGTGTGTGTGTGTGTGTGTGTGTGTGTGTGTGTGTGTGTGTGTGTGTGTGTGTGTGTGTGTGTGTGTGTGTGTGTTTATGTATGCACCTATGTATATGTGAATGATTTTATGTGTGTATTTATGTATATATGTATGTATGTATGCATGTATGTATGTATGTATGTATGTATGTATGTATGTATGTATGTATGTGTGTATGTTTGAATGTATGTACGTAGTATGTATGAGTATATGTACGTCCGCACGTACGTATGTATGTATGTATGTATATGTGTATGTATGTGTGTAGGTATGTATGTGTGTATGTGTGTATGTATGTATGTATGTATGTATGTATGTATGTATGTATGTATGTATGTATGTATGTATGTACTGTATCTTATATATATATATATATATATATATATATATATATATATATATATATATACATATATATATACATATATATACCCATATATACATTTACAGTATGTATAAAGGCAAGGAAAATGGACCCAGCTGGATGTTCAAAATCGACCATATCTAATTACATTCAAATTACAGTTCAACATCCATTTTCTATGGTAATATTTTTTCTAGAAATTGTGATTCAAGTAATTATTGCATGTATATACTCTATCCTTTGTTGTATAAGCAGCACGCCGTTCATATATACATACATATATATATATATATATATATATATATATATATATATATATATATATATATATATATATACATTTTATCAACCACAATGCACTTTAATTCTAAGCCATGAACATTGGGAGACACGATGGAGGTCAACATGTAGAAACTGAAACGCAGTACGGCCAAGGACTCGAACCCTGGCTAACGCGTGACAAGTGCTAGGACCTCCTACAACTACCGATCCCGAGCGCGCGGGTGGTCTTTTCTAGGTAGTTCTTAACATTCCCCTATAAGTACACACAAACACAAACGAGACAAAACTACCTGGAATCATACACAACACTTCATTGACATTAGTACCATATATAAACAGGTATTACGCAGAAATATATCGGACATCTGTCTCAGAACGACCACAGGTGCAGATTTTGGACAACCACATACACACAATTCTCACAAACAGATCTAGGTAATTTGAAGCCTAGCAAGATTTCTGGAAGTTCCCTAGTACTAGTGAACAAACTAAAAACTATGCTAAACAAAAAAGAGTATATTCAAGTAGACCTCGATACGACCACCACACAACAATGAGGTCATACTCATGCCAACTCAGATTAGGCAACACAAAAGATGCCTATTCGACCAGGCTGCCTTACAGACAATCATGGACATCTTTACAGGTTTTTCTGGCAATGCACAGACAAGAACATAACAATTTGGGATGGAGGAATCTCTGACAGGAAGCTAAGAGGGTGATCGGACCTTCAGAACCTCACTAACATCGAGACCTACACAGCAATAACCCCTGACTTATACTACGATGACCCATGAAGTGTGAGGCTATGCTACGTCTGTCCTTTGTACCTTATTCAACGACTGACAAGACGGCTGATGGCAATGGACACATGCTATCGGTGATCCAGTAGGACACACTTTAAGCTGGATCATCCTCCAACCGCTAGTCTCCAAACATTCGGTCTCTGGAGTCGATCAAACATCTATCACATGCAACTTTCCGTTACTTATTTTCACATTTGGATGGTCGCTGGCCGAGTGGTTCAGAGCGTCACTACTTGCGGCGGAGGTCGAGGTAACCGTGGCTCGAGAGAGTTGGATTAAGGTCATGGTTCCTTAAGTTCCACGCTACAAAGTCCTTTGTAAGGTCCAAACGTCCTAGTCCCCTGGTAGGGGAAGTTTCGCGACGTTAAACCGAGCCATCAATCATCATCATTTTCACATTTGGAGAGATAACAACCAATGACTGCTCTTCTCCTGCCAGCCGGCGACAAAGAAGTAGATCAGCACTCACACAACCTGTTTAGTGTTTCTCTTTGGAAAGACCCATGGAAGGGCTCGGAGACCGTTGCTGGTTACCACGGGGGTTGTGAGCTTCCATAAAAACATGAACCAATGATGAATAAGAAAGTAATTGATCGCAAAATCAAGAAAATAGCACCATGTGTCCACTGTATCAACGAGAAGTGCGACGCCACGAGAGAATGGCAAGAAATGTTATCGATATGTATTTCTTTATGGCCGAGGGAAGCTTGCTGGCGTCACTACTTGTGACGGAGGTCGGTGTGATGGCGGCTCGAACCCTGCCACCGTCGAGTTGAACCAAGGACATGGTTCATTAAATTGCACGTTACAAAGTCCTCTGTAAGGGGCACTGTCCTAGCCTCCTGATGGTTCACGTCGTTAAACCGAATCATCATCATTATCATTTATCAAATACCACAACGGAGACCCTCCACAACACCTATGATAACATCACGACTATATTCTAATGTCCTTACATCACCATCTGTAACATTTGCTTTGATGTGTAGTACCTGCTGGGTATATAAAGGTACTACAGAAGCTAATATCTTCTAGTAAGGACTCCAGATCATAGATTTACAACCTGGAGTCCTTCACGACATCGTAAAGTTATTTGCATCGTAAATGTTCTACGTTAAAAAGGACGCCTGCTTCAACGTCACGGAAGACGCAAGCCACTGTAGTACATGTAAGTGAAACCAAATCCACCAACAACTTAATCACTAAAGCGTTTCCATACGATCACAGAAGCCTTACATATTAGTCTTTTTTTAAACACTTGTATTTGCACCGTAACACCTATTACGCCTCTGCCACAAAATCTAACACATCATTATTGTCTCACCAATTGGGGCAGTGCAAGAGGGCACGATGGGCATTGGGATCGATCCCAACAGGAGGATCGGAAGGGGAACTTACAGAATTCGTGAGTTTAGGAGGTTCCGGCATGCTGCTACGGGTCACTGTGCTAGGCTCGAGAAGAAAACAACAACTGACAAGAGGCTGATAGGCTAAAGCGTTTCCATACGATCACAGAAGCCTTACATATTAGTCTTTTTTTAAACACTTGTATTTGCACCGTAACACCTATTACGCCTCTGCCACAAAATCTAACACATCATTATTGTCTCACCAATCGGGGCAGCTGTGCAAGAGGGCACGATGGGCATTGGGATCGATCCCAACAGGAGGATCTGAAGGGGAACTTACAGAATTCGTGAGTTTAGGAGGTTCCGGCATGCTGCTACGGGTCACTGTGCTAGGCTCGAGAAGAAAACAACAACTGACAAGAGGCTGATAGGCTCAGGTGTTGAGAGAAGAGGGGAGAACGGTCGCCTCTATAGAGACAAGAGGGCGAATCTTGCATGAAGGAGTGGAATTCGCGGTGGGGGATTGCACGAGGTTGCAAGTCTTTGCTTTTTTCTGGATCCGAATTCGTTCTGGCCCAACAGGTGTTCTGCCGTTGGTACGTTTTGTCGTTGCAATTCGTTTTAACAATGAAATCATTTCGCCCACTCACAGACAAACTTGTACAGTTATTTTGGATGTCGCTAGGTGATTTTATTCAGCTTAGAAAGTCCCCCTCCTCCTGTATAGAGAAAAGTACAGTATTTGTGTTGCAGTTCATAGTGTAGTCTGCCGAAGCAAGTAACTGAAACCCTAAATCAAATATCCTATTTTATTTGTGATATCTTAAGAATCATAATATTCTTATTATTTACTGTATATCAACTATGGTGATCAGTTATCGCTAGGAAGTTGATATTCATGATCTTTTCAATCGAAAATAAGTATGTTTTCTATAGTAATATGAACAATATCATGAACATTGGGAATACTGCCCGTGTCCAGCGGATTTTTCCAGTATGTGTGTCATTGCGCATGCGCAGATCTGGACGTCATAAGAAACAAACAATACGCCGACTGCTCGTAAACATACGCGATGCAGTAAATGATATCTCCTCTTTCTGATTCACAAAACTATCTGTACATGATCTTAAATCGTGGTTGCAATATAATGAGATATCTCGAAGTAAACAATATATATATACATATATATATATATATATATATATATATATATATATATATATATATATATATATATATATATTGTATATTTAGGGCGCAGATTCTCACTAATACACACGGAGTTAAACACGACAGCATTTTGGCACAGGTTAATATTCTTACTGAGATTTTCAATTTTCCTCACATATGTCCGGCGGGCAATTTCCATTTGTTCCTCTTGGCATATGCTCCACTTAGAACTTACTTACCTGCGCCAGATGCTAGTAAATAATGGTTATTCTAATCAAGACTTTGATAGTGTAACTAAGGATTTGCTAGAACGTAAAGTTGCTGTGAATACACCGGACCAAGCCAAGACCGTTACCGTATTTTACCAGAATATTTATTGTAGTTCGTACCGCCAAGATGAGAAACACATGAAAGACATCATACATAGAAATTGTAAGCCAATAGGTGATTACGATAACTTAAAAGTTATCATATTCTATGACAACCCCCGTACCTGCTCCCTTGTTGTGAAAAACAATCTGTCTGGCAATGGCGGCATATTATCGAGAACCAATGTCATTTATGAATATCGCTGTATAACTGGGGGCTGTGCACCTCGTAATTCTTCATACATTGGGTTCACGACATGCCAACTGAGTAGACGGTTGTCCCTACATTTACAACAAGGAGCAATTAAACAACACCACCTCCAATACCACCAGGCTTTAATCGATAGGAAGACAATCGTGGATAACACTAGGATAGTTGCACACTGTGCCAAAATTAAGGAACTAAAAATGCTTGAAGCCATCCACATTAGGGAGAGAGCTCCAATTATTAATATTCAATGTAATATGATTTCCGCCATCCCGCTATTTAATTCTTCCACGAGATTTGGAGCCCAACAACAGCAACACCCACCTCCTTCCTCTCCCCATACCCCTCATACACCTCACCAACCCCCACATGACCAGCGTGGTGACCCAGCGAGAAGACCTACCTTACCTGACTCCCCCCCCTCTCCCTCCTCCTCCCCCTCCTCCTCCCCCTTCCCTTCCAAGACGTAGTGTCCGGCTACGTAACGGATCACGAACCATGCACCGTTCCCAAGCGGCCCATATTTTAAACCCATGTTGTCTGTACACCATTGTCAATTGTGAATCATGTAGCTTTGAAAATTGTGACTTTTCTCTTGTAACTATTCTGAAGATGACTCCCTGAAGTCGAAACGTTAAATTAAATATGGAAGAATTTGGAAGGCTTGTATTTGCCCACCCTCCTGAAATGAGACCTACTGTGAGGAAAATTGAAAATCTCAGTAAGAAGATTAACCAGTGCCAAAATGCTGTCGTGTTTAACTCCGTGTATATATATATATATATATATATATATATATATATATATATATATATATATATATATATATACATATACATATATATAGATTGACAAGACTGCATATTAAATTTTGAATCAGGGTTGCAATGTAATGAAATATCTCATTTAGCCCCGAAATGACAAAAGAGTGAAGATTAAAACATGTTTTTGATTAACTGATTTAGAATGATATATCGTGAATACAATATCACAAGAGAAATAATGCATATATCCAGTTTTTGGGATGTAAGTTACCAATTCTCGAATAGACGAAAACACAAAATTAAAACGAACAAATAGATATTTACTGAGGCATTGGATTTTATGTATTTGGGGTCACATATGGCAGTGAATGGAGAAGTGTACGAGGACATGAACCATGAAAAAATAAATCTAGTAAATGTGGGAACAGATTAAAAGGTTTTATGAAAAATATTTATTTCAGGGTAAAAACAAAGAGAAAGATGCGTGAAGGATTGTACTTTCAGTGCTGTAAGAGTCAGACATGGAATATAAGTTAGGTCAATAGGAAGAGAATGAATGTTTCTGAGATGAGGTGTTTGAGAAATATCTTTGGTGGAAAAAATGTAAACTAAGATAGATCAGAGTAATGACATGGTTTGGACACATGCAAAGAATGAATAAGGAGACACTAACAAAATAGTATAGGAAGTAGAAGTAGAAGTCGCACGTTTGAGAGGAAGATTGGAAATGAGATAGATGGGTGGATAAGAACATAAGAATATAAGAATGAAGGAGACTGCAAGACATCATAAAGCCTACACTAGGCAGTTCTATCTCCATTACCACCTTTCATCCATAAAGTTGTCTAAACCGGCATTTACACGGTCAAACTGTTTGTCAAACACGGTTTGTCAAACAAGTGTTTGAAGTGATATTTGATCGTGTGAATAGGGTCAAACACGTTTGACAAACCTGTCTGACAATCAAATACCCGTTCATACGGTCAAACGTCACTTCAAACACTTGTTTGACAAACCGTTTGACTATGTAAATGGCCCTTAACAATTTCTTAAACAACCGATAGTTTCAGCGGTCACTACATAGTTATTAAGTAGTCTATTCCATTCATTGACCAGCCTATTAGTAAACCAGTTCTTGCCTATTTCCTTCTTAAAGCTAAATTTGTCCAGTTCAAATCCATTACTGAGAGTTCTGCCTTATTGTCTTAATATGATTACCTTGTTTGCGTAAAGCCATTGATCCACTTAAACACCTCTATTAGATCACCCCACACTCTGCATTCCTCCAGAGAGTGCGAGTTAAGGTGCCTAAGGCTCTCTTCGTAAAGTAAATTTCTGAGCCCATATATCATTTTGGTCATTCTTCTCTACTGATTCCAGTGAACTGATGCCCATTCTATAAGACGGAGACCAAAACTGTACCGCATATTGAAAGATAGAGTTTGATAATTACCTCTGCACTTTTATTTGTAACTGTCCTAGCAATAAAACCTAATGCTCTGATGGAGTAATGAAGACTTTGGATACATGCGGATTGTCTGTCGAGCAGGAAAGGGAGTGCGAAAAAAGATAGGAGTCAATAGAGGGAGATTTTGAATAGGTGAATGGAGCACTTATGCCGAAGAGATGTTCTCATCTTCTTTATAAACTATTTTGAGTGGACGAGGAAGAAGAGAAATGGTCGGCATACGATGAACGTGAAGTTGACTAAATCAGCTCCAGATTTGAGGTTCCATTAAACAGTGCCTCGTTGCATTGCCTTTCACCCGAGCAGTGTGACAGGGGTCAGGGTGACCCTTCATTCCCGAGGTGTTAAGATGGAGGGGCGGTTAAATGGCTTTGTGAATGGTATGTATTCGTTGAAACGGTCAGTCGCATCCCCATCTTCTTATACAAAGGAAAGGGTCTCTGTGTGTATATATATATATATATACATATACATATACATATAAAGATATATATATATATACATGTATATATATATATATATATATATATATATATATATATATATTGTTGAAAAACAGCAACATGTTAATCTATGATCTTGACATTTATATTATATATTGCCTTTTTCTTTCCTCATTTGGTTCATGAATACAAACATTTAGTTTGGTTCACAAATACAAACAAACAAACAAACAAACAAACAAACAAACTGAATGATCATGTCTGCTTGAGACGTAGGAAAAGTTTCGGTGTGGTTGGCAAGCCTGCGAAGAAAAGTTCCGGTGGTGTTGGCAAGCCTGTGACTTCACTATGGAAAAGCCTGCTTGTGTACTCATGGTCGATCAATAGTACGGTGGGATGAGGGGCACGTGGTTCTTTCAACAATGTCTCAAAACGAGAGAAAAAGAACAAAAGTTAAATCTGGAGGAGTTTGACCCATTTATGGCTGTGATACACTTCAGATATCTTATTCTGAGCCTCATCCAGGCAGGTTGAAAGAACACGGAGGGCGTGATTCGCAAAAGGCTCTCTCGGTTGGTCAATGATGTTTGTTATTTTGTCTCTTTCGTTCTCTTTCTTTCTCTACACCTCTCTCTTTCTCTCTCTCTCTCTCTCTCTCTCTTTTTTCTTTCTCTCTCATTCTTTCTTTCCCTTTCTCTTTCTCTTCCTTCTCTCTCTCTCTCTCTCTCTCTCTCTCTCTCACCTCTCTTTCTCTCTTTCTCTCTCTCTTTCTCTTCCTTCTCTGCTCGTTCCCCTCTCTTCAAATACTTGTTAGCATGTATGGTACATACATTGTACATATATGTTAGTGTATGTGTGGATTTATGTGTGTTGTGTGTTTTGTTTGTGTATGTGTGCATTTCTGTGCGTTTTTTGTGTGTGTTTGTATATATGTGCATGTGTGTTTATTTATGTGTTTACCTATAAAAGTACTGAAATCAAGACAATTGTATTCTGTCTCTTTATGTACATACTTTCGAATGTTTAATTTGAGCCCTCATGCTAAGCGCTAGAGAGTGTAAGTGTCTGTACCTTGTTACTTTTCTTATCTTTCTATATACTCGTAATCTAATTTGTTTATGTCTCTCTTTCTATTATCTCTCCTCTCGACCAAATCGAAAATCATCATGAAGTTAGCGAAGACAGGAATAAGGACAACCTATGGACAGATCTTTTTTTATGTTCTTATCTGCCGATTTACTGTCTCCTTTTTATTGTCTTTCTTCTTCGTCTCCTCTTTTGTTCTTGTACAGTTATCTTAGTCTATGAACTGTTTACCCTTTGAAACACATAAACTAATCCTACTCCTACTCTCTCTTCTTTCTTTTGGCTTTCATAAATCGAGTTTCTTTATCATTTCTCCATATGTCGGGTTTTGTAGATTTAAACTATTGTTATGGTACTTCATACCTCGTCGAAGTTTTTCTTACTTGTTTATATATATATATATATATATATATATGTATATATATGTATGTATATATATATATATATATGTATATATATATAAATATATACATATATATATACATATATATGTACATATATATATATATATAAATATGTACATATACATATATATATATATAAATATGTACATACACATATATATATATATATATATATATATATATATATATTTATCTTATCTATTTATTTATTTATTTATTTATTTATCTTATTTTATTTTATCTTATTTTTGACCGACTGACTGACTGACTAAACAAATCAGATACCCATTAAGTGACGGTCTCGTGATTTTTATTTTATTTTCCTGCCACAATTTCCTGGAAACAGACTCAATATTGGTGCCGTGACCACATCAGCAAAATTGTTGATGAGAGATACAGACTGTTGGTAATGTAAAAATAGATTTTCATTACCTGGATGGAGGAAGGGTAAAAAAATATAATAAAGAATCTAATTTTCTCTTGACTACAATATACAGTGGTACGGTCTCCAAACTGTGTATTTATACATACTCGTATGTACGTACAGTTCTACACATATATATGTATATATATATATATATGTATATATATATGTATATACATATATATATGTATATATATACACATATATGTATATATATATAATATATATATATTGTTCAATATGTGCGAAGATCTGGAGTCTTGGATCCATGTTGTAAGGGGAGAAGCATAAACATCAGAAGTGGGAAGTTTAATGCCCAACGTTTCGGTTCTAGTCCTAGGACCCTCTTCAGGGGTGTGAAAATGTACAGAGTTCAAATGAGCTATTATACTGTCCGTGGTTGGAATTGGGAGAGGTTACTCCAGTCACTCCGAGTACCGGACGACTGGACCACCTTACACATATAATTTACAAAAGATAAATGCAATATAATAAAATTAAATACAACAAAGTACAATGCAATATAATGAGATGCAATGAAATAAAATGTAATGAAATAAAATAAACTGACACTTGTGCAACAATTGAAAAAATGCACTACGCACTTGTACGCGGAGGAAATGAATATAATAAAATGAAATAATAAAATAACATAAAATACAACAAAGTGAAATAAAGTACAATAAAACAATGCAATAAAATGAAATGAAATAAAATGGTATTTATGCGACAATTGAACGTGCACTACGCACTTGTGGGCAAAGGAAATAAATTAAAACTTGATCACCGACACTGACTTCTGTTCACCTTGTCCACTCTCGCTCACGTAGTTTGAAAGGAGGCCAATTTATGCTACGTCTGTGTTTGTGTTTTTAGCGCCCAGGTATATAGGGTTTAAATCTATACACCTGTTTACGCTAACTTCTATAGTCGTCCATGCTTTGGACCGTAAAATCGAGTCGTTGACTCCGTAGATCACCAGACTGTATACCATGCCATGGGCAACTTCGAGCTTTCTTTTCAAGCAGCCACACCATCTCAGAATTGATGAATCACAATGGCAAAAGCCGACAAGACTGTGAGAATAAACACCTTGTGAGATCGAAACCCTTAGTCCACTTCAACAAAATGTCCGAAATGTCCTCCTTTGTCTCCACCAAGTCCCACCCGTCCCCCGCCTCCCCCCTCCCCCTCCACCTCCCACCCACCCGCCCAGATACCCACTCCCAGGTCCTTCCCTGTTGGCGTATATGTGCTCTGAGAGTGTGTCATGTCTGTACTTGAGAAAGATGTAACAAGCGAAACGTAGTACCAATAAAGGTTTCGATCTCACAAGGTGTTTAATCTCAGAATTACTTGATCTACCCTGTCCGACAGTTTCTTTATTGTCCACCCCTACTTTCTTCATCATCACTTTATCTCCAATTTTATCAATCTTTATTATTCTTTTTGTAAGCATGGAGTGGGAAGTATTTTAGTAACTCCTCTAACTTAGGTTTTCTCATATTTCCAGTTTATATTTTCTCATTTACATTCGTTCTGCATTTAAGGTGACAGATTGAAACAGGAGATCGGAATGAAAAGAGGACTTTACGTAAAAATAAAAAACGGGGAATCACACCTTAGATCAAGATATAACGAAATGGCAAAGCTGGTTAAAAGGAATACACGTACTGCGAAACGTAATTATGAAATCAAGGTGGCCAGTCAAGCAAAATCCAACCCAAAGGGTTTCTTTCACCTCTATAGAACAAAAAATAAAGAAAGAATAGGACCAATTAAAAACGATGAAAATGACATGATAGAATCGGAGGAAAAAATGAGTGAGGAGTTTAACAATTATTTTCTATCGGTGTTTACTAATGAGAGGTTAGATAAAGTACCTGACTGCGATCCGATTTACAGAGGGGATGAAGAAAGTAGTCTATCTAATATCAGCATTAGTA
>NC_134780.1:6240196-6250196 GCF_046742065.1 Oratosquilla oratoria | reverse complement strand
ACTGATATGTGTTCTCGTGTGTGTGTGTGTGTGTGTGTGTGTTCATGTGTGTGCGTTCGTGCGTGTGCGTGCGTGCGTGTGTGTGTGTGTGTATTTTGTGTAAATGGAACGAGAAGAACATGTACATATCTATATACGTACATATGTTCATACACACACTAGATCTACGTGACAAATTGATGGAAGTGTGTTATTTCTTTACAGAGGAAGATGCAAGCACACAGATAGTCAATTATGTCTTTTTTTCATCATATCACAATTTCGTTTCAAAAACTCTGTTTTTTCAATAATAATTTTTGCTGTATGAAACGTATACATACTGTTCTCAGATATAAATCAAATGTATATAAACTAAAGATTTTTGATAACTTAATCACTCACGATTTATCAAATTAATATTTTCAGTAGCATTAAGTCGTTTTAGCACATATGAGAAGAAAGTGGTAATTTAGCGTGAGATTGTACGGTCACAACCATAGAAACATATGTGTATATATATATATATATATATATAGATATATATATATATATAGATATACCTTTATATATATAAACACACCCGCCCACATACATAATATATGTATATATATATATATATTTATATATATATATACCGATATATATAAACACCCACACACACATACACGCATATGTATATATATATATATATATATGTATATATATATGTATAAATATATATATATATGTATGTATATTGTATATATACATATACACATATATATATGTATATATATATATGTATATGTATATGTATATATATATGTATATATATATATACATATAAACACACACATGGAACTAAAGCTTAGGCAGTTAACAAAAATATGTATATTATTGCCACGATAACACTGTTATGTTAAATATGGCGTATTTACCACTAAGATTTATATAATCTCTTGTTATTATGTCAACACTGTAATTAATGTTTTCCGCACACAAATTAATTATGTTTAATGTTCATACACCTATTATTTAGATAGATAATTATTTTTCTAGCTTTCTTGTCGATTTAAATGCCATGGAATGATAATATCACGCAAAATGTTTAATTCACTGTATTATTTTAATTGGAGAAGCTTTCACGTAGATGCCATGTTGATTTGGTGAGTGTTAGTATCAATGGGAGACAATCACGATCTGGCTGAATGCTATCCTCTGCTGTGGCCGAGATGCAGATTCGTTACGTAAAATAAATAACTACAAATCAGGTCTGCGACGTCAAGTTGCTTCTGTTTTTTCGTACACATAGATGAGGATGATTTTAGACAACTTTTACTGAAGGAATGAGTCGACAGGACGGGCGTTGGGGTAAGAATATTCACTAAAACTACCAACTACCCTCTAAAATTTCCCCGACGATGCTCGTTGCCAAAGGCAAGCAAGGCTCGATGCGCCTTTAAAGTAAACCCCGCTGAAGAAAACGTACCTTTATGGTCGATGAGAAGGAACATGATCCATGTGATGCAAAGTTACAAATATGGACATGAATTCAAAATCATATGGAAAAGGAATTTGTTGTTATATTTTCCTATTTCACATTACATGTTTAAAAACAACACAATATAATTGTTATTTAAGTCTGTAAAGCCATAATCAATATCATGAATATTATCTTCATTTTCTTACTGATTCTACTATAATAAATACACGACTAGGCAAAATCTGTTGAAAAGATGGCAATTCATACCTATAAACATGATTACTATGATCATATTCTGCGTAATAATTAATCTTATAACAGAAATTACTCAAATCACACTGAGGTTAATGAATAAATCAAAATTGTATTTAATGACGTTTTGTCTTATTTCAAAATCAAATAAATCATACTGTATTACCACGTTGTTTTTAGCTATAATTTAATACAATCGTAGAAAAAATATGATTTATTAAAGAAAATAGGAAAACAAAATAAATTCAACGGAAGTACAAAGCAACTTGTATCTCAAATGTAGGCTAAATGTTTTAAAGGGGCTCTTCATATTCTTTCACAAAATTAAAGTTGAAGGTAACGTTTCATTTCTTGAATTCAAAATGTCGGTGTGCATGTAACGGAAATAACGGATAACTGTCCACCTCACATACATAAAAACAAACACTAATTAATAAAAAAAAAGTATCTATTATGAAATTAACTTACGAACTTTCTCTTCAAGACTTCCGCTAAAAATCACTATTTGATTTCAAAATATCAGTGTTCATGTAACGGAAATAACGGATAACTATCCACTTCACACATATGAAAACAAACACTAAAAGAAGAAAAACATGTATAATGAAATTAATCTATGAACTATTCTCTTTAAGAATCTTCCACAGACATTGACGATTTATGTACATATATTCTGGATGGTTTAGGGCGATTTTCATCACTTGCAGATAACACATCGTTGCTCCCTTTCCTTCCTAAGACGACAACGTACATGAATTCCATTCAGATCAGAGTCAGAGGATTCTATTCAGTTAATGTTGGGACCATACATTGATGAAGTTGATATTATCTCAATAAAACATTTCTCTATGGTGACAGATAAATCAATAAAAAAAGAATTAGATAAATAAACAGATAGATAATTCAATGAATGTTTTGAAAAAGGATAAATCGAGGGCTTAAATTGATTTCTTCGGCGCTAGACAGACAAAGAAACTACCAAGTAAGGCTATCTATATACCAAGCGATTTTTCCCCCTTACAAGGGTGGTAGCCGAGTCAATCGACACGCATCCACTTCCACCCATTCCACTTCCACCCATTCCATTTCCACCTATTCCACCTCCATTTGTTTCCTTTTCGTCTTAGCTCCTTGTGGATGAAGACAGGGACGACCCTTCATCCAAGAGGAGCTACTATATGAGGGAAACAAATGGGTAGTGGATGAGAGTGGAATTAGTGGAAGTGGATGCGTGCCCCTGATTTGGCTACCTCCCTTATAAGGGGGGAAAATCCCTTGGTGTGTAGATAAATAGACTTAGCAGCTTTTTTCTGTCTAGATTCAAACAATTCCATATAAACCCTCGATTTATTCTTTTTATTTAACTGTACATTCATCATTTATTTTTTACTAGTTCATTGATCCAGTTATCTATTATTTATCTGCTTATCTTTCTGATTTATGTCATGATTTATTATCATATTCATTTAACTACCTATTTATCTGTTTAAATATTTAGTTATTTAGTTATTTATTCGTTTTTGTATTACATTTCTCTTTTATGTTGTTCAAGTAGGTACTTGGACTACTAGTATTAACAAGACTGTAATTAATCCAGTCTCTTGTTTTACTTTCTGGTTTATTTGTTTGTTTTAATTTATCAATATTGTCTTATTCTACTGTTGTCATTATTACTATTTTTATTGTTATTATCGTTGTCAATATTATTATAATTACTACCAATTATCATTGTTATTGATGCTATCATCATTATCATAATTATAATTATCATTATTATCAATATTATTATCATTATTATTATTATTATTATTATTATTATTATTATTATTATTATTATTATTATTATTATTATTATTATTATTATTATTATTATTATTATTATTACTATTTATTTATTATTATATTATATTTATTTCATTATTATTGTTATCATTTTTATTTATTATTATTATTATTATTATTATTATCATTATTGTTATTGTTACTATTGTTATTATTATAATTGTTATTATCATTATTGTTATTATTATTATTATTATTATTATCATTGTTATTATTATCATTATCATCTATAATTATTATCTATAATTATCATTATTATTATTATTAATATTATCATTATTATTATTGTTATTATTATTATTATCATTATTATTATAATTGTTATCATTATTATTATTATTATTATTATTATTATTATTATTATTATTATTATTATTATTATTATTATTATTATTATTATTATTATAGTTATCATTATCATCACAATATCATTATCATTATTATCATTATTACTATTATTATTATTATTATTATCATTATTATTATTATTATTATTATTATTATTATTATCATTATTATTATTATTATTATTATTATTATTATTATTATTATTATTATTATTATTATTATTATTATTATTATTATTATTATTATTATTATTATTATTATTATTATTATTATTATTATTATTATTATTATTATTATTATTATCATTACTGTTATTATTATTATCATTATTATTGTTATTATTATCATCATTATCAATACAACTATAAGTATTATTACTGTTATCATTGTTACTACCCCGGAAAGCGACCTTGATCTTGACCTTGAGGGGAGAGACGTCTGCAGACGTATTCCCCAACTGTTGTTGGAATGGCGACCTCACCATAGGCGCGCGAGCGCGTGAACTCTTTTATCAATAGAGTTACCTCAAAGTGATGAAGGAATCAGAACCTATCCTAAGCTTAATCAAGAACTACCAAAACGAAACAAAAACAAAAATTATATCAAATTCTTCTTCTTCTTTTTCTTCTTTTACCTCTTCTTTTTCTTCTTCCTCTTTTTACTATAGACTATTTAAGACATCTCAGTTTAACTTTCTGTTACTCTTGAACTTGTCCACATCTTCCAGTTTCCGCTAATCGATTTACTTTGATCCTCTTGTGTCTGCCACACTGATCTCATGGTCTTATGCTGGTTGGTTGTCGCCAGCTGATTTCCTTCACTTCACAAACAGACACACCTCTCTGACTATAAGGGTTAAAACCAGTTTCACTTATTCAATATCAGTTATATATATCACGAGTTCGTATTTGAAAAAACTGTAATACGCAAAACGTCGTACTATGGTATTTGTTTTATTATTCATTTCGTATGATTAATTTAAGATATTTACAACTCTCATAATTATAATTCATTGTGCATGCTGGTCTGCTACGTCGCATAATATTTCTGTATTCAAGCAATACCATTAGCATGCATGTGTTCGAATATGATCATGACTCACTTAGAAATTAATCTAAAATTATATTTAGGCGATAGTATATAAAGCTCGAGTTTATTTGAATATTTATTTATATAATCATGCTTTGACTGCATTTAGTAGTCTTTAACAAAACAGATGACATCTAAGATTAACAACAACATTTTTTCGGTATGATAATCTTAACACTCGATACATCAACCTGGGTATACATTGGATATGCAAATGGTCCACTTCTGAAAGGCAGTTCGCCATTTCACGTACATTTCATCTTTGACTTGTAGAATCCAAACGACACTCTTAAATTCACAAGTCATAGCCTGAAAAGATAGAAGTAAAATGTTTTGAGGTTAAGTTAACTCAACCACTTTTTATATTTGTTACTCATAAACTCAAAACTCATAACCTGAAAAAGAAAAATATAATTTCTTTTTAGATTAAGTTTTTTTTTTTTACATTTGTTTCAGTCAGGGAAAGGATAATCTATACGCACAGTAAAGATTATACAACCTTTCAACAGCTTTGAACGCATTCTACCAATAGAAAGTAAAAAGTAGACTAACTTCATAAGCTACATTTACAACAACTACCGGTAGATCTTGTAGATAAACTAGTAACCCAGATAACTTTAACTAGAATACAAGACAGAATTCTACTTCCTAATTGTATAATGCGTTCGCCAGGTGTGGCCAAAGATATAAAATGACGTCCCCAAAGTTGTGTATTGGTAGCGTAATCGGAAGCGGGCTGGTCTCGCATTCGCTTAGTTGTGGGTTCGAGTCCCGCACTAATCTCCGAATCCCAACAGTGACTGTTAGGTACCAGGCCCAACAGTCCCCAAAGCGCATCACAGGGCAAAGGTGACGGCTTCGGCCGCAGCTACTCAGCGCCTCCTGGCGTAGGCTCCCCATATTCTAAGAGTTTTGCAATTCGGGCGAAGGGCTGTTCGTGTAATGAAGGGTCACCTGTTATTGAATCATTTTATTCTGGCTAATACAGGACGATTTCAATCATTTAAGGGGCCGGTGACGTCACTTATGTACAGAAAGCGTTTTCTAAACCCTGAGGTTGGTCTTGATCAATATCTGTCTATCTATCTACATACTGAGAGATTTTCCCCCCTTATAAGGGAGGTAGCCACGTCAGAGGCACGTACCTATCCCCACCTATTTCACTCCCTTCCACCTCCCCCTCCACCCCTCCCATCTCAGCTCCTCATGGATGACAGGTCACACCTGCATCCTCCAACTGCCCTTAACCAATAGACGGTTTTTTAGCCTTTGCCAATTCCAGATGATTTGGCGAAAAGGCAGATGATGGACTGCATCACCCCATAGAAATAGAAATCATCTGGAATTAACCAGAATCAAGTCTGTTAAGTCTGTTACCAGGGTGATATGACTTGCAAACTCAGTCTAGAAAATCTCTGTGGTTTAGGATGATTCAGTTAAATGTTAACTAAGATGTACCATATATGTTGGTCTGATTATTAAGTCTGAATTTGCATTTGTTGCTTCGGTTCTGTCGTCCAAGAGATTAGCCAATAGATTGGTCGGTCAGGCAGTCAGAGAAAAAACTAGTGTTATATTATCTTACTAGGCAATGCAGCAAGGTCACGAATCTTATATGTTTTAAGTGGCTATTGAACATCTTATGCTAAAAAGGAATGTTTTCGTTCATATGTTAGATGCTTATTGTGTTATAAATGAAAATCTAACCAGATTTTAACACTTCATCGGTAGATACAAATTATATATTAGTATTTCTTAGATTAGTTTTAAGAAAATTTATCTTTTCTTTTATAGATTTAGTTGTTTAATCCATTAGATTCTCGAACTAGGTAGGGTAGTTCTACTTAGTAGATAACTTTGATCTAACTGATTGGAAAAGATGGACTGGTCCTCCCTGAACATACCTTATCTTGTACTGACGCTCCACCGGCTCCTGTTTTACATTCAGGGAGGAAAAAACTCATTTGTCTTTTTTCTTTTCTTTTTTTCTTTTTTTACAAAAAGTCCTAACTTTTCTTTGTTCATTACATTTCATCTCTCTTGATACTAAATTCTTGTCAAAGACGTCACTGCTACTATAGGAAGTGGTGCTGATTGTCGACATTTAAAGAATGCAGGCATGTTTGTGGAACACACTGCAGAGTTGGATAGGGTCGTCTAATGTTTGTATACCACGTAGAAAACTGCAAAGATTAAGGCAAAAAGGGCAACCCAGGAAAATCCCATTGCCTGAAAGTGGGAAAAGAAAAGAATCACATTATTTAATGAAATTGCCGACGAAAACAAAAGAACATTGCATCATAAAGCCAAATTTTTCTTATTTAATGACAGAAGAAGAAACGCACACACACACACACACACACACACACACACACACACGGAAATAAAATCAAGAAGGACAGCTGTAGAAGAGATCTGAAAAAGAACAGCTTTCCTCTCAGAGTAATAGACAGTTGGAACAAGTTACATGAAAAGTGGTGTGTGCAAAAACAATACATGAATTTAAAGATAGTTTAGATAAAATGAGATATGAAGACGGGACACCACGAGCATAGCTCCCCTTCCCGTAAAATACAACTAAATACACACACACACACACACACACACACACACACACACACACACACACACACACACACACACACACACACACACACACACACACACACACACATACACACACACAGTATATAAACTGATATAAACTGACCATGTTTCTACATTCTTATAAATACAACAATGCTTTAAAAGAACCTACTGAGAAATATGACTGAAAGAGATGAAATACACTAACCTCGGCCCCACGTCTTACAAGGCTAGTCCGAACAAGCAACAGAACCAACCAGTGAAAAAATATATAAATTCTTCACCAAAAATCCTAATTTCATTAAACAATAAAGGACCTAAATATGAAGAAGTAAGAAAAAACAAAATATCTGAATCACTGAGATCTAACAGTTATCCCATCGACATAATAATGCATACATACATACATACATACATATACCAAGGCTTTTTTCCCCTTACTAGGGAGGTAGCCAAAAAGGAAAAGACATAAAAACATACCCACCCATTCCATCCCTGAAAACATTCCACACCCCTCCACCCTCCCTCCCATCTTAGCACCTCCTAGATGACGGGTCATCCCTGCACCCTGTCCACTGCCTTGGTTCAGAAGCAGTGTCACAAGACACAGCACATCCACAGCAAGGCCGCTTCATGAAATCGGCGACCCCCGCTCTCCGTCCCCCCATATAAAGGAGAGGACGGGGAGAAATCCCTTCGGGCTGCGTCAAAATTTTGCTCACACACACTACCTCCGTCCATTCCACCTCATGCATCACAACATCTTCCATATACAACCATTCTCCATTCACCCCTGTCTTCTGTCCTCTCGTGTCCTTCCTCAACAGACATTCCCCTCTTCCCCTCTGCCCTAGATATTATTCTAGTTAACACAGGATGATTATGCACTAATGATGTAAAAGCACTGTACCTTAGTTGTTAACTTGATTATCAAGCCACTGCATACATACCTCTATTATCCATATGCTACGAATCTAAAACGACATCTGCAAATATGAGCAACTTCTCAGACATAAGGGGGTAATGCAGGATAACTGTTCAATTCCAGGTCTTCGTATCTTGGAGGAGGTTCCTCAGGGTCATAAACCCTCATTGCATTACTGACCTGCGAGAGAGGTACGAGTAATTAAGTAAATAATACCCACGCTTGTGTAGTGTATTTCAAAGCATTCAACCAAGTGGTTTCCTTACTGCATAAAGGTAAGGTTTACACGGTGTAATTGTCAGTCAACGATGATTGTTCATGGCTTAGTAATAATGATTAAACGATTGTCTAGTAAACTAATTCTTTGTTTTTGAATGGGGATGTTTTGCTTCGAGCTGCAAGGTACGAGGCTGATAATTTTAACCAAACCTATCAACACGTTTACCCAAATATGATGCCGGGTATAACGCAGGTCACTCGCCATTGTCTGTGTTAAGTTAATAATGAGCAAAAGATAGATACCTTAAAGACGCAAACTTTGCCACAGAAGCACTGAGGAAGGAAGTCTATAAGATATTATCAACGCGGCCCTGTCACTTCGACTTTCGCCTTTCCCTCTCTCGTGGTTATGGTTGAAAACCTATTTTGGTCAACCCTGTCCGTGCCGGACGGCACATTTACACTCTGGTATACCCTTGGTAGCTAAGGGTGGTTATAAACTCACTCAATTAACCCTTTCGTTCCTGGGTAGCATATTTTTTACCTTTATGTTAGCTGCCACTAGACTATTCATCTAAGATCCCACTGTTTCAAGAGAGAAAGAAAAAAAAAATAAGGCTTCATACTCTCTGATCAGACTCTTTACTGATACCATGATACCAGCACTACTTGCCGCATGGTCGAGTTGTCTGAAACTAAACCACCTCCTCATTGATATAACTCAATACAGTAATTGCAGTGAGTCTAGGAATATGCCTCCATGGTCCCCAATTCAGTCCAGGATGGGTGGCAGCTCTCGGTTAGGGGAAGCAAATCGGATGAGCTCCCTTTGGTTCAGCCACGCTGTGAGGCAGTGAGCTACCGCCTGGGGCGACACCGCATGGTCCTCCGCAGTGCCAAGGTGATGGGTGGGCCTACTCGTATTCGACCAGACCACTGGGACTCTTTTAATCCCAACGGTTGGTTGCTCCTCGCTGGGCTCCGTGGGGGTTGGGGGCGTGGGATGGTGACTCTTTGTATCTATGCATATGACATTAAGACATCCAACAGACACACTTCTTGCCAAGGCGGTGCGAACGAGGCTCAAGCGTGTCGAGCCAAGATTGGGATGAACCTTCAGCGGGCTCTCCGTGTGGATGCCAGGAACATTCTTTCTCTATCCAAGTACCATGACCAAGGCCCAGGTGTTTCGGGGCTTAATGAATGACGCCGTTTACTCTGTCCATGTATGTGGCGAGGGCATTGAGGTCTTGGGAGGTTAGATAGACCTTCGTGGTGGGTCATGGTGGGTCATGGTG
>NC_134780.1:6222696-6230196 GCF_046742065.1 Oratosquilla oratoria | reverse complement strand
TAATAATTCATCATTATTAAAGCTTTCTCGAGAGAGTACGAGGCATTTTGCTCAACAAGCAGCCTGAGTCTTGGAACCAGAAGTCTATGATCGTTCACGAAGACCTCAACATTCTGGTAAAATCTAGATTTTTGTAGAAATCTTCAAAGTGTACTAAAAGAGATGTAATCGATCTTATAACAAATCCATCGGTCTGGGTCTCATATCTTGAACTGGAACCAGCAACCCTTAAATTTACTAATTCAATTCACTGGAATGAATGGAGAGGTCGTGAGATAAACACCAAAAACCGTTGGAGTTTTATTACTAACACAGATAACCCACAATTGGAGTAAAATAAAACCAGGGAGAAAATTTAACTTCTATATTTTGGCTGCCAGTTGTAACCCTCTTCAGGAAAGTACAGGATAGTAGAAGTGGTAGGGCATATATACTCCTTTGACATAAGGAGGTGAACGTGGAGTTGATAAATGCTGACCCAGCGACTCACCACTAACGGTGAAATAATGTCCAGGGACCATTGTCCTTTAGATATGTTAAAATTGGGATATTCTTCGATTAAAGCAGATTAAAATATTTTCCTCCTGAAATCATAACTGGACTTGAACACTAGTTTATCCTTATCCGAGTCAGTACGGTGGTTTTGTTGATTTACATGGTGGAATACAGCCGAACTTTCTAGGGCATATTTAATGGATCTCTCATGTTCGGTTAATCTAGTGTTCAAGTCTCTACCAGTGTGGCCTATGTACACCAGATCACAATCTCGGCAAGGTAAGCTATAAATTCCAGGAAAATCAGTCCCTCTAATCCTATGATGAACATTCACAATTTACTTATGTATTGTATTAGAATAGTTGTAAGCAAATGTGAGATGATCCTTGGGAATTAAGATAATAGAAGAATTCATGGCGTAGCTGTAAAAGATTTTTAACATGTCTCTATGATGTTGGGTATTGAGTGGTGGAAGCTGAAGATTTAAAATGGCTGACTCTAACCTTACTGAGGGCTTGATCCAAGAACCAGGCCGGGTAGGTCAACTTCATTAATTGAGATTTAACGAAGTCGGTCTCCCGGTCCAAGAAAATGCCATGGACATACCTGAACCAAATCATCTCAGGTGGTTTGATGGTGGGTAACAAGATACATTCAAGGTACTCCATGTCCAAGCTGGCAATGCCATCAATTCTTCTATTAGTTTAATTCCCGAGGACGTTTACCCCCACCGGACTTGAGAACAACATTGTGATGACAACCCACCGCCAGATTGTGACAGGAAACCACCATCGAAGGAGTCTCCACCTTGGAGATGAACATAGACTCAGTCAATGAAATCAGTCATCCTGAGTCCACTGCTGAACAAAGACCTCCTTCATAGCATTCCATGATTCACACAACCGCGCCAACCTCTGCCACGTCACTCCTGCAAACTTCTCAATCTCATCTCTCCACCTTCTGTCTGGTCTCCCTCTTCCACGCTTCCCACCTCGCGGCGTCCACTCAGTAACACACTTGCTCCATCGCTCATCAGTCGTTCGCACCAACTTACCTGCCCAATTCCACTTCCTCTCTTTTACCGCCTCCACAATATCTTTCACTCTAGTCTGCTCTTTCACCCAACTTGCTCTCTTTCGGTCTCTCAGCGTTATTCTCATCATTGATCTCTCCATTCTCCTCTGTGCAGTCCTTAGTTTTGTTTCCATCGCCTTCGTCAGTTTCCAAGTCTCACACCCGTAGATTATTGCTGGCAGAATGCATTGATTGTAAACTTTACGTTTCAAACATAAAGGTAGAGAGCCTCTCAGGATTTTATTATATTTACCAAACACTTTCCAACCAATTGTAATACGCCTTTTTATTTCATTATCATGATCTTTCGTCACCTTCACCATCTGGCCCAAATGATTATACTCTTCAACTTCTTCAAAACTTTCACCATCGATTATAATCTCTTTACTTTGAACTTTCGTATTGAACATTACTTTGGTTTTACTCTTATTCATTTTTAAACCTACTTTGAGACTTTCCTTGTTCAGATCACTCAGCATACCCTGCAAGTCTTCTGCTCTTTCTGAAATAAGAACAATGCCATCCGCAAATCTTAGGTGGTTCAAATATTCGCCATTAATCTTCAAACATTTCTCTTCTCAACTCAACCTTCTGAAAATCTCTTCCAAACAAGCTGTAAATAATTTGGGTGAAACGGTATCGCCTTGCTGTATCTTTATGTAGTCGAATTACAGCGATACCATTCGCATAAATCTTTTCTAAAACCCTTAAGATCTGTTCGTTTATACCCTGATTGCGTAGCGAGTTTAGTATTGCTATTTGTTCTACCGAGTCAAAGGCCTTCTCGTAATCTACTAAAGCTAAACGCAGAGGTATATTGTATTCTGTCGTTTTCTCGATTAGTTGGTTCATCGCCTGCAAATGGTCTAGAGTCGAGTATCCGTTCCTAAAGACTGCCTATTCTCTCGGTTGGTTTCCATCTAAAACTTGACTTAGTCTATTTGTAAGGATCTTGGAGAATACTTTATATACATTTGATAGCAAGCTAATCGGTCGATATTTACTAAGGTCCTTCTGGTCTCCTTTTTTATGAAGCAAAATATCTAAAGCATTGCACCACGATTCAGGTACGCTTTCTTGACGTAATCACTGTGTGTACAACTGAGCCAACCTAATATGAACTTCTTTCCCTGCGTCTTTCAACAGATCTATCGATATACCATCTTCCCCAGGTGCTTTTCCTCGTTTCATATTTTTAGAGCAAATTCTACATTTTCCTTTATAATTTCTGGTGCACTACTAACGTCTATAGATGAATTTATTGACTCAACTACGGTCTTCGACGAGTAAAGCTCTTGGTAAAATTCTTCCACTCCTTTTACTATTCTGTCTCTATATTTAATGATTTCTCCGTTCCTATCTTTCAAACAAATCATTTAATGTTAGAGTCATAAATAAAGTAAACGTAGGTAGTGATCATAGAATGGTAGGTTGCACAGCTAAATTCAGTTTCAGAGCCAAGAGAAATAAGCTAGCTTTAAGAAAGGAAATCAACCTTACAAAAGATTAAGGATAATAAGAAATTTCAGTTAAGAATTATAAATAGATTCGAAGCTCTAAATACTAACGAGGACACCGTCGAAGATATGAGTTTAAATTTAGTGAATATCATTAGAGAATCAGCAGAGAAAGTAGGAAGTACAAAAAGCATTAGAGAAAACAAATACTCCAAATTTATAAATGACCTAATTAAAAGAAGAAGGAACATGCAGATTAAAAGCAGGAGAGACGAAATAGAAAGAGTAGAACTAAACAAGCTTATGAACAAAAGGCAGAGATCAGAGAAAAGAAAGACAAACATGGATGAAATAGAGGAAACTATTCGGAAAGGTAAAAGTATTAAAGGGACCGAGCGCAGACATGGTTTAGGAAGAAGATAGACTATTCTTATGTATTGCTGTTCGGGCAAGTGAAATTACTCTTTCTGACCTGGTGGACCTTGCACTGAATTTGATCTACTCTTATGAAGTCCTCTTCGGACAAGTCAACTACCTTTGGAAAACCTGCTTGTGACCTTAGACTGAAATATGGACTATTCTTATGAACTACTATTGGGACAAGCAAAACTGCCCATTCTGACCCGGAGGGCCGGGGACCGAATTTGGACTATTCTTTTAGACTACTCTTCGGGCAAGATGCACACCGGTTTCCCTCGGCTGAATGAAGTCGCCTGTCAGCACTATAAAGAAACACACGAAGGAGACAGAAGGATCCACAAGATGGTCTGGGTTCCTTCCTTCCGTTTGAATAAAATCGACAGGCGCCAAACAGAAAAAGTACGAAAGGAAACCAGGGACAAGGAAATTTCCTACACGATAGGCTGTATTACTTTAACTGAATAAAATCACCTGGCGACAGTAAGAATGATATATACGAGCTGAGGGGTGGAGGTAGTGCAAAAAATATATGTAGTATTTTTGTTGACGGTGGAATCCTGTAGATTCGGTGGAGTCCTGTAGAGCAGATGTAATCCTATTGATCCGTTGAAGTCCTATAGGTCCGGTGGAGTCCTGCGGATCCGGTGGAGTTGCGTAGATCCTGTGGAATCCTGTAGATCCGATGGAATCCTGTAGATTCGATGGAGTACTGTAGATCCGATTAAATCCTGTAGCTCCGGTGGAGTCCTGAAGATCCGGTGGAGTCCTGTAGATTTGTTGGAGTCGTGTAGATCTGGTGGATTGCCAGCGTAGCTGGTGGATCGTAATTAATTGAATTATTTATCTATTTATTAATTTATTGTGTAGGTTTGACCCAAGTACCAGATAGAAAATCTGATTACAACCTGATCGAATTCGGTCGATCTCCGGGAGGCAGGTGGTGAAAAGGAGCAGAAGGGTTTGGTCAAACTGACGACAACGTTCACATAAAGTTGGGGCAACAAACTGAGGTTCAGGAAGGATTCTGTTTTCCTTACCTCCGTCAAATAGGTTATGTTTTCAGTCGTGTTTGTTTTGATATCTTCGCGTGTGTGTAAGGTCTCAGCATTAGCCATAGATCAGGCTAATGCCCTCATCCTGTAAGGCAATAGCTGTGGGTCACGAACCCAGCACGTGATCCAAGACTGTAGTGGTGGTGGTGGTGAATCACTCACACACCAATGAGAATGTTACACCACATAAAGAATTAAGGACACATATTTAAAGTTACCCCTTAAATTTACATTTTCTTTGATATGTATACAAAGAGAATGATGTTATAGTATCAAAAACATTATTTTCACCGCATGGCGTGTCATGGTGAGACAGGCTACAAAACATTCATCCATTGGCTGAGAAGAAGGTACTATTGAAGTTAAGAAAATAGCCCGTTGGTAGACAAAATAAAGATAACAAGAATCTGATCAATCTAATCAATATCGAGCTGATTACACCGATTCCAGGCTTCATTCACACCCACAGCCATTCCAACATACCAAAGAAAAATTCAAATGCACCTGTCAACATACATAAGGCGGCAGATCCCTTAACAATACAATACAATACAATACAATACAATACAATACAATACAATACAATACAATACAATACAATACAATACAATACAATACAATACAATACAACACAATACAATACAATACAATGCAATACAATACAATACAATGCAATACTGAATAGTTTTTAGCCTTCTTGTCATGAGTTGAGGATTTAATAAGTATTCATTAAGTTTCTCGATGAAGAGGGAGCTTCCCATTAGATTAATAAAATCCTTTGGTGTTTGCCAGATCGAATACACTAAAAAGCAATGAAAGTACAAACCACTTGAAGCATATCGCTCTGAGTGACGTCAAATTATTTTGTTACATTTATTCATTTGCTTATCTGTGTACTTTTTATTTATCTATTTATTCATATGTTTATTTACATGTTTATCTATTTATTTGTTTATTTATTCATCTTTCATTATTTATTCATCTATTTATTTAGTTGTTTATTTATTTGTATATTTATTTATTTATTTATTTATTTCTGTTTGATTTCCTCTTTTATACAGCCATGTTTTTACCTGTGGATCAATAGCAAAAGAGATTGAGCGAAGAAAACAAATGGCGGTCATATCTATGACAAATATCTTCCTGTCAAAATCCTCAATGGAAATAAACCCATTACTGGCCTTTATTGAGTCATCCCTAGCATGTAATATTTTTACCTGCGACTCAGTCTATATTCCTTACATTTGCTGATTATTTCATTTGTATTAGCATTGGTTTGTATTGCTTGTAAAATTGTTTTATTGTATTGCATTGTATTATATTGTAGGGAGATAGAGTAACCAGCAACTCAGGGATACGGGACCCAGAGATAAGAAATGTGTGAAGGAACAAGTCATATCGGGATTGATGACACAATCAACACAATCAACACAACGATAAATCATATTGACATTCAAATACGGAAGACGCAAAGCTCAGAATAACAAAATCAGAAGTTAGAATAGAATTGATTTTAAAGTATACCAAAAGTCAGATAAACTAATTAGAAATAAAGTATCATAGATCATATTATGATAAAGGCATTGGCGACAAAGAAGAATGTAAAAAGTCAGGAAGTAGAAAGAAAAGAAGAACATATAGAAATGGGTAACTCAGTGAGTCTACTTAATCGTAGGGCGTAAAGGAGAGTGAACAGAAGAAGAGGGTCAAAGATAGAATATGAGTGTTGATATATCATAATTGTGACTAGATTATATATCTACAAGTCTGAGTGTGGCTTACAAGTATGTACATTGCATGTATTCAGAAGTGTTTGAAAATTTCGTTATATTGGAAATATATAGAAAACGAACAAAATATATTATTTTGTCACGCTACCTTTCCAATAGTTTTATACTGAAATAAATCTAATCTATTCTAATCTATACTCTCACTACATGTTTGTACTACATGGTATCTACAGACACTGAGCTCTTTCTTCTTCTTCTTCGCGTTCTTCTTCACGTTCTTCTTCGCATTCTTCGCGTTCTTCTTCTTCGCGTTCTTCTTCTTCGCGTTCTTCGCGTTCTTCGCGTTCTTCTTCTTCGCGTTCTTCGCGTTCTTCGCGTTCTTCTTCTTCGCGTTCTTCGCGTTCTTCTTCTTCGCGTTCTTCGCGTTCTTCTTCTTCGCGTTCTTCTTCTTCTTTTTCATCCAAGTACATCTCTCCCTGCCCGGATGTCACCTAATCCAGGTACCATCGCCTTAGTACATCTTATTGCCCGGATAGAAGACATCAGACCCCTCGTCCATCATCACACCTGATGACAGGAGTCGAGAGCCTCTAATTACCCGGAAGCTACGCACCCGCGTCCGTGACACAAGGCCGTCATCCCTCATCCGCCCTGGATCCGCGTCCGCTGCCCGGGGATGTGGAGGAACGTGAGGTTGACGGTCGTTCATCAGGTGATGCGTTATCACTGTGACAAATTGAGCACGTGAGCGCTTCCGTGTGTTTGTGTGTGTGTGTGTGTGTGTGTGTGTGTGTGTGTGTGTGTGTGTGTGTGTGTGTGTGTGTGTGTGTGTGTGTGTGTGATTCACCTTGGTCTTTGGATCACGTTTTTGACTCGTGACCGACAGCTATTTCCCTCCCGGAAGAGAGCTCAGAACTCGTACGACCGATCTATGGGTAACTCTGTGACCTTACACGCACACACACACCAAACTCCCCGCCTATGAGAGTTGGAGTAACGAATCGAAGTGCAGCGATACTGAAATTATTTCAGCCCTGGGAAGGATTCGAACCCGGACCGCCGTAGTGACAGTCGGGGACTCTACCAACCGCGCCACCGAGTCGTGTGTGTCCGTGTGTGTGTGTGTGTGTGTGTGTCTATAATTTCTGAAGAAAACCGTTTTGGCCTCTGTGGGTTTAAAGGGATGTTAGTGAAATGAATAAAATCGCTAGGCGGCAGAAAGAACTAGGATCAATACTTTCGGATACAAAAAAAAATTAGAATTGTCTCAGT
>NC_134780.1:6200196-6217696 GCF_046742065.1 Oratosquilla oratoria | reverse complement strand
AGTCTTTTTATTTCAATTTGTCCCCCTGACCTCGTGACGTTCCCCTACCCACCTCATCTCAAACAAAGAAACCTTCTGTCAGTTTAATCCACGCCTTTTATTAACCTTAACACCATCACCCTGTCACGCTTTTCCCTTCTTTCCTCTCATGATGTCAGGTCAAATTCCTTTAATTTCTCCTCCTATGGTTTGTCTACTTGGCTAGTGATAAATTTGGTTGTTGTTCTACAGTATGCATTCTCTCGATTTTACTTATAAACTTTATTTTGTATCGAGATTATACTACTGCTGCATACTTCAGTCTAGGTCGGATTAGGCTCGCAGTAAATTTTCATTTATTCATTTATCATTACTATTATTATTTATTATTGTTTTTTTTTTTTTCATCATTTCGTAGTCCATATAGTGAAAGTCATTTCTACGCGTGTCATCAGTCTTTCTCTTCCTCGCCCACAGTCTTGCTCATGTCTTTGCTGGATGACAAATGATCCTTGGACGTTCCTCTCGGTGAATGTGGTTGTGTGTGTGTACGTGTATGTGTGCGTTTGTGTGTGTGTGTGCGTTTGTATGTGTATGTATGTGTGTGTGCGTGTACGTGTGTGTGTGTGAATGTGTGCGTTTGTGTGTGCGTTTGTGTGTGTGTGTGTGTGTGTGTGTGTGTGTGTGTGTGTGTGTGTGTGTGTGTGTGTGTGTGTGTAGTTATATGTAATCATATATATTTTGTGTGTGTTCGATTATATGTGTAGTTTTATTCACATAGTTAATTACGCAGTTACGAGGAAAACATCCAGTTACTCAAGAAAAGGAAGATTTCTTCTGAAGAAAATTGTCGAATCTTCGCAGACTCCGAAAGATTCCGACAGACTTCAACAAATCAACAGACTACAACATACTCAGACAGACTCAAAAATACTCATACAGACTTCCACAGACTCAGACAAATTCTGACAGACTTCCACAGACTCGGAAAAAAATTAGACAGACTTCCAACAGAGTGCAAGAGATATCATGAAAATTCCCTCAGAACCACAGAAACTTGAGAGAGACAAGACCGAGTCAAAAGACACGAAATATTTTGAAATTCGCTCAAAACTCTTTTCGTCACAAGTGACACAACGTCGTACACGTTATATACATGTTACGTCACATGTGGTGAGGTCATAGACGTTACATAGTACGTCACAACTTCACAGATAATACCTGGTACGTCACACCACATATTTACACAGAACACATACACGTACGCACGCACGCAAAATCTCCCACACACAAACATTCGTGGCCACACGCAATATACAAACAAAAAATAAGTCAATAGAAAAAAACATTAAAACATGTATGAAAACATATACGCATATACCCATCCGACCATATATGAGCTCACAACCACATAATCTTTAAGAAAATTTACATCACAGTGGCAGAGAAAATTGCTCCAAAATTGGCCAAAACCACTCGAAATATTGCTTAGTAAATACCCAAAGACAACTCGAAATATTGCCTAGTCAATTCCCGAAAACAACTCGAAATATTGCCTAGTCATTTCCTAAAAACCTAAAGATACTAGCCAACAGATGAAGACAGGGCATCTGTCGCTTCCCTCGCACACAAAGTCTCTTTAGACAATGGGAACAAGAACATAAAATTTGGGAGAGACTGCAAGAGACCCTAAAGCCTACACTAGAGAGTTCCATTTCCATTACCACCTATCATCCCCATCCATAAAGTTATCTGACTTTCTCTTAAAATAACCAATAGTCTTGAAACAAAGTACAAGTCAAGTCGTCAGGTCCTCGGTTTGATACCCGGCTGGTCAGTTTGGGTTTCAGTGTGCTTGGGAACTGATCACTTTCGAGTTATGCACTTCTTGCTCAAATTAAAATCTGTAATTTGTAAATTTGGGTAATTTGAACACCCACTTGGAGTCTAGAATTGCACAAATTAATTAATATATATATATATATATATATATATATATATATATATATGAATAAGTGAATAAATGAATGTATAAATGAATAAATAAACAAATAGACAAATAAATAGATAAAAAATAGGCGAATAGATACTTAGAGAAATTAATAGATAAGTAAAAAAAATAATTAATAAATAGATAAATAAATATATAGATAAACAAATACATAAATAAATACGTAGATAATTGGATGAATAGATAAATGAATTAATAAATGAATAAAAAGAAATAGAAAAATAATCAGACAAATAAAAAAATTAATTAATGAATATATCAGAAAAGCATTTACATATATTCAACCTTCTTGGTGTGGGCGGATTCTCTTTAAGAGCCTACGTCAGGAGGCGCTGAGTAGCTGCGGCCGAAGCCGTCATCTTTCCCCTATCATGCGCTTTGGGGACTGCGGGGGGGGGGCAGGTAATACACAGACACTGCTGGGAATCGGAGAGGAGTGCGGGATTCGAGCCCACAACTAAGTGAATGCGAGACCAGTTGGTCGTATGAAGCGGGATTTGATTCGATCAATCCTTGCAATTAGTAGATTTGAATCAAATTGATTGACTGGAGGTAAGAATTAATCGTACATGTAAGATTTAGATTCAATATTGGTGTGTAGATATGTGACCATGTTGTTGAAATTACTTAGTAGTATTAACGTGACTTTTACAAACTTATTCTACAAGTTTTTAACCGCTGTATAATATTATTTTCTCTTTCTGCTTATAGCCTTCTCTTTGCAACATATGATGTTCTAGTTGCTTTATGTTTTTTGATGAAATAGATAACTGAATAACTGAATAAATAAATAAATAAATAGATAATGACGCAACCAATTAGACGATTTTGCTGGGTTGGTTTAGGAAAGAAACAGTGATTACTAGGAGTGAAGAAGACAATGATAGATAAGTAAATTTATTGAAAACAAAAAATAAGAATAAATAGATAAATTATAAGTAGATAAATAGATTAAATAAATAACATGCCTTCATCATTTCTTACATGAGACGAAGTGTCAGGTTTCTTTGATGAATAACTATATATTAAGAGCGGGTTTCGCACGGTTCGACAGACACGTGTTTGAAGTGACGTGTGAACATGTGAACGGGGTATTTGGGGTTTAACCAACGTGTTCGACAACCAAATACCCCGTTCACACATCCACACATCACTTCAAACACGTGTCTGTCGAACCGCGTTCGACTGACCGTTAGCCCGTGTAATTCCCCTCTAAGACACTGTGAAGGAGAGAGAGAGTGCACGAGACAGGAATGTGTCGAGCTGGACTAACGACAGACAAATGAATGACGCTCTCCGCAGATGAGTGGCCGCGGAGGGTGGAAGAGGGAGGAGGAGGGGGAGGGGGAGGGGGGTTAAGGGAGGGAGGAGAGGAGGGTAGGGAGGAGGGGAGGGCAGGAGAGAGGAAGGGGTAGGGAGGAGTAAGGGAGGGGGAAGGAGGAAAATTAAGGAAAAGGGAGGGGGAGGGGAGGGAGGGAGGAGGGAAGAGGAAGAAGGAGGAGAAAGTTAAGGGAGGAAGGAAAGGGGGTTAGGGAGGAGGGGAGGGAGGAGAGGAGGGAGGAGGGGGAAGGGGAGGGGGAATGGAGGAATAGTAAGGAGAATGGAAGGGAGTGGAGGGAGTGAGGAGGGAGGAGGGAGGAGGGAAAAGAGGAAGAGAGTTAAGGGAAGGAGGAATGGGGGTAGGGAGGAAGAGAGGGAGGAGTAAGGGAGGAGGGATGGAGGAAGAGTAAGGAAGAAGGAGGGGAAGTGGAGGAGGGAGGGAAGAGAGAAGAGGGGAGGAGGAGGAGGATTGTCTGCTGAAGCTGTGGAGGTTAACAAGCCTCGGTTTTCGTGTTCTGCATCAGACGAGCTATGCCTCTCTGCACTGCGACTGGATCGAGCCTTGTGGTGGGAGCCAGGGTAGCCCTTCATGTGTACTGTGAGGTTGTGCCTATGTCTTTGGTATATATGTGCACTAGTGACGTCATTGGAGGCGGGCTGGTATCGCATTCGCTTAATTGTGGGTTCGAATCTCGCTCTCCTCTCCGATTCCTAGTAATGACTGCTACCTGCCCCAATAGTCTTTAAAGTAATTTATATGTATGTATATATATGTATGTATACGTATATATATATATATATATATACATATATATATATATATATGTGTGTGTGTATATATATATATATATATATATATATATATATATATATGTATATATATATACATATATATATATATATATATATATATATATATATATATATATATATATGTGTGTGTGTGTGTGTGTGTGTGTGTGTGTGTGTGTGTGTGTGTGTGTGTGTGTGCATATATATTATATATATATATGTATATGTACATATATGCATATATTCATATACATATGTACATATATATATATATATATATATATATATATATATATATATGTATATATATTGTACCTTAACTTCATGTAAGCATTCTGCTGAAGAGGATTACAGATAGTATTCGAAATATACAGTTTCCCTGTATTTTCCGTTATTATTTCTCCGATAGTGGGTTTATAGTGAACTTTTACAAATGTGTTATAACATACAAATTTCCAATATATATATATATATATATATATATATATATATATATATTCATATATTCATATATATATATATATGCATATATATATATATACATATATATATATATACAGTATATATATACATATATACATATATGTATATATATATATATATATATATATATATATATATATATATATATATATAATTTAGCATTTAATCTAGCTTCTTAACTAGCTATTTTATGCAGTAGAGGAAAAATTCCACCAAAACAAAAATGTTAAACACATCTCAAACCTATCTTAGTCATTTTAGCTATTTTGAAATTGACATTGACTGTCGCTTGGCCAGTCAATGGGTAAAAATATGTTCCCATTAACAGTGAGAGGGTTAATATTATATCTAAGATTAAATAAATAAGTTGGTAAAAAAAAAAAAAAATTATTCAAATAAACTAGAAAATAAATAAATAAATGATTGAATGAGTGAATATGTGAATATAAATGAATAATTAAGCAAGTAAATAAATGAATGTATAGATGAACAAAGAATCAGATAAAGAAGTTGATAAGCAAATTGATTTCTAAACAACTGAATAAATAAACAATATATGAATTAATAAACAAATCCACTTATTGAAAAATGAAAAAGATAAACAAATAGATAATAAAAAATAGTATAAACATTAATAGACAAAAATAGAATAAAAACAAACTCTTAGATAGATAATAGATAATAGAATAATAGATAATAGAATAGATGAACAATACAAACAACATAGAAGTAAAAAGTATTCCATCACATTTGCAACTTCCTTTTGTTTCTTTAAGGAATCTGATCTTCAGAAAATGGATATGAAAATCCGTGGAAAACAATTACTGAAAAAGCTTTATTGAATAACGCTTATAATATCACAGTTACAAAATCCTGTGTGATCGAGAGATATTACATAATCGGTGACAATACTCAAACACATCCTGACATCTTTCGGAACAGTCGCAGAGAAAGTAGGATATATACACATAGATATGCATATGTATATAGATATATATGTATCTATATATATGTATACAAACAGACACACAAAGTAAGAAAATAGAAGTTAGGTTAGAACAGTATGCATATAACTCACACATCTTCCCAGTATGTAAATGTATATGTGAGTACGTGTACATGTATGTGTACGTGTGTGTGTGTGTGTGTGTGTGTGTGTGTGTGTGTGTGTGTGTGTGTGTGTGTGTGTGTGTGTGTGTGTGTGTGTGTGTGTGTGTGTGTGTGTGTGTGTGTGTGTGTGTGTGTGTGTGTGTGTGTGTGTGTGTGTGTGTGTGTGTGTGTGTGTGTGTGTGTGTGTGTGTGTGTGTGTGCGTGCGTGCGGGCGTGCGTGTATGTTTACGCGCCACAAGTACCATATTCAGATCTGCACCCACAAGTGTTACAGCTGTTAGCGAAAGGGACGGGATGGCAAAGCAACAGCTGAAGCAAAAACACCTCCTTCAAATGTACTTTTTCCTGTGAGACAAAAGCTGTCATGATAGATGAAGCCGCGTCCATATACCTGTACCAGATGATGATGTTTGTAAGCTTCATCGCTTCAGACTTGCATCCTTATCGACAGAAACCAGCACTGTCATAAAAGCAAGATGTCTGTATGATTGTAAATATTTAATCTAATCAATAGATACTGTTATGTATACGTAAATAATGTGTGATGTTGGTTGTGGACTAGTGTGATGATGTATCCGAAAGGGTCGAGTCTGGTGGTGTCCTTTGTGATGAGAGGAAAGTGGGTGTGGTGACGGTAGAGTGTGATGAAAGTAAGACGGAGTAGTATGTATTGCTGTTGGGAGATGCTTGTCAAAGATAGTTTGAATGTGTGTTTGTGTGTGTGTGTGTGTGTGTGTGTGTGTGTGTGTGTGTGTGTGTGTGTGTGTGTGTGTGTGTGTGTGTGTGTGTGTGTGTGTGTGTGTGTGTGTGTGTGTGTGTGTGTGTGTGTGTGTGTGTGTGTGTGTGTGTGTGTGTGTGTGTGTGTGTGTGTGTGTGTGTGTGTGTGTGTGTGTGTGTACATACACGCGTGTATGAATGAGAGAGTGTGTACATGTGCACAGGTTATGAAGCTTGTCCACTAGTGTGAGATTAAGTATGGACATGGGCGGGAGGTCTTAGGCTGGGACTCTGGGAAGATGACACAGCATACACAGAGTCCCTCGGGGGTAGGGGGGGGAAGGGGGGAAGGGGGAATAGGAGAAGTGTACCCAAGACCCATATGGCACCGAAACGGGTTTGCTGGTGTATTGGAAAGTGATTCATGTTTTCGTGCGTCGAAGCACCATGAGACAGACCGCATGGTCTCATGACTATATTCGAGAGGTGCCACTTGACGAAGAAAGGAACATCGTGTAAAAGGTGTCTGGAAGGAGTTTGGCACTTGGCTTAGCCTTGGGTGTGTGATACTTCAAGATCCTTGGGCTCAGAAGTGTGATAACGTGGGAAGGTATGAAAACAAAAGTAGAAATGTTTCTGGAATTGTATAGTGACTACTTGACCTCAGCCGGTCATTTAAGGTGTCTTTGTTCTTCTGCACACTTGAGATGTTCTTGCAAGAACTTCTATGGCTAGCTACGAGGCGTCCAGAAACAGAGGGGCATCCCCGCCCCTTTTACTGGTTTCCAGTTAAGCACGGATCTTTTATATGTAAAACCGTGCTTGACTCGACACCAGTAAAAGTGGCGGGAATGCCCCTCTGTCTCTGGGGCGCATCATATGTGTCTATAGATCTGTACCGAGAAGATCAACTTGCATCAGTTTACAGACAAGAAATTAATATAAAAAAAAGAATGGAGAGAAAGGGAGTGAGTAGCAACCTGCGGTCCCTTTGTTAATGCGAAAGAAATCGGGTTTTAGGTGAGACGACGTTCTTCATCATTTAGACGTTCTCTTCGGGTATTACACCGAACTCGGAGTTCGATATTTCGTAAAGCGTCTCCGCCTGGTCACAAGGGAAGGCGTCCAGAGGATGGGCACAGGTGAGCGACTCCTGGCTGAAGATGGTCTGGTTGCCGCAGATGAAGGAGTAATGGTCGGTCTGGAGTACGTTCCCTTCCTCATCCATTAGTGGATGGCAGACGTGGAAGATGCGGCAGTCGTTCGCTGTGTCGGCGTAGTATCCGTAGGGCAGACCGTCGCAGGAGAAGACGGTGTTGGGGTCTCCGCCCAAGATGTCAAGGAATCCTGACGGGAGTTCGTAGGCCATCCGGGAGGAGGCGATAGCCACAAGGGACAAGAACAGGAGGACCTTCATGATGAAGATTGTGGGATAATTCGAGTCTGAAAGAAAAAAAGAAGAAATGATATCAATGTTCAAATAAATCTAGTCTGACAAAAGAAAATATACTGATGTCATTTCCAAGGCGATCCTTCCAAATTATTCATAAATGATCGATAAAATGGATATGTTCAAATAATTCTAGTCTTAAAAAAATGTAAATATTCTGACGTACTTTCCGAGATAAACCTTTCATATTATTTATTCTTAAGATAAAAAAAATCGTTAGATATAAAGTTTATTCTCAAATGCAATCGTACAAACTCTGCAGTTAATGTTAACGTCGTCTGAGACAAGACTGACTGACAGATTCAAACAGCTTCGTGCTTCAACGGTTTAACCAAACTTCAAATCTCAACTTGGACGACGAGGAGGAGGAGAAAGAGAAGAGGAGGAGGAGGAGGAGGAAGAGAAGAGGAGGAGGAGAAGGAGAAGGAGACAAAGGGCCACCTGTTGGTTACCATGACAACGGGACGTGAAAGGCAAAAGGGAATTGAGTGAAAGGATAAAGAAAGGGCTGGAGGGGGGAGTGGTGAGGGTGTGGGGTGTGGGGGGTCGAAGAATCACGCACTGTGACGTCACAAGGAAAACGGGACTCCAAAGCGTCGACGTCCAACAGGATGGCGGGCAGAGGTAGAGGAGGAGGAGGAGGAGGAAGAGGAGAAGAGGAACGAGAAGGAGGAGAAGGGTAAAAAGGAAAGGAGAAGGGAGAAAAGGAGGAGGAAGAGGACCGAGAAGGAGGAGGAGGGTAAGTAGGAAAGGAGGGAGAAAAGGAGCAGGAAGAAGAAGAGGAGGAGGAAGAGGAAAAGGAAGGAGGAATAGGAGGAAGAAGGAAAAGAGGAAGAAGAAGAGGGAAGGAAGGAGAGAAATAAGAAGAGGAGGAGATGAGGAGGGTTAATGAAATGAGGAGGAAGAATAGGACAAGGAGGAGGAGGAAGGAGGGAAGGAAGGAGGAAGAGGAGGAAAAAGAGAAGAAGAAAAGAGGAAGAAGAGGAATAACAGGAGAAGGAAGAAGGATAGGAAGAGGAAGAAGAAGAGGAGGAGAAGAGGAATGAGAAGAAGGAGGAGGGGAAGAAGTAGAGGAGGAGGAACAAAAACAAGATAAAGAAGGAAAGAAGAAGGAAGAGGAGGAAGAGGAGGAAGAGGAGGAAGAGGGAAAAAATACAAATAAAAATAGAAAGGAGAAGAAAAAGAAAAAGATGAATAAAAGAAGAGAGAGAAATAGAAGAGACAGAAGAAGTAGTAGTAATAGAGGAAGGAGAAGAAAAAGAAGATGATGAAGAAGAAGAAGAAGAATAAGAAGGAAGAGAAGAAGGGGAAAAAGGAGAAACAAAAGAAGTTGTAGTGGTAGACGAAGGAGAAGAGGAGGAGGAGGAGGAGGAGGAGGAGGGGAGGAGGAGGAGGAGGAGGAGGAGGAGGAGGAGGGAGATGGATATGTAGCGGAGGTGGGGGAGAGTGGGAGAAGGTAGGAGAGGGAGGTATGCTATACGTTGCTCAACAAATTGGAGAGGTAGAGATAGGAAAGAGAGGAGGGTAGGAGGAGGTCAAAAGAGTTGTTATCATTGTTGTTGTCGTCGTCGTTGTTGTTGTTATTGTCGTTGTCGCTGTTGTTGTTGTTGTTGTTGTTGTTGTTGTTGTTGTTGTTGTTGTTGTTGTTGTTGTTGTTGTTGTTGTTGTGTTGTTGTTGTTGTTGTTGTTGTTGTTGTTGTTGTTGTTGTTGTTGTTGTTGTTGTTGTTGTTGTTGTTGTTGTCGTCGATGTTGTTATTTTTTTTGCTGTAGTTATTGTTGTTGTTGTTTTATTGTTGTTGTTGCTGTTGTTGTTATTGTTATCGTTGTAGGGACAATCTCAAATGGATGTTGTGTGGTCAGAAATGGAGACACAAGCATCGAGATGCCAAAAACTTTATGTATAAGTCTAAGAAATATAGATGAAAGGATAGCGAGGATCGGGTGTATTTGTGGAAAGGAGAGGATAATGAAAATATAAGGACAATGAGTATTAGATCATGATGGAGATGGTTATAAGAAACGTTTGACTCAAAGAGATTCCAAAATCGTGGGAAAAGGATCGAAACAAAACAGAATCGAGTGATAAGGAATCAGATCACATATAAATGAGATCTGAATCTTATTATTTAATCTTTTGATTATGATTTTTTTTCAATACTATAGAGGCTGATTAGAGCGTTTTTCAAACTTAGCATTACTTCTTATAGATGGTAAAAAATATATAATATCGTACTATACGGAATTTGATTCTGTTTACATGACAAAAGTCAAAACAAGAACAGGTCAACTTATTTGGGGAATAAAAATGGGCCAATGACGTCATGAAGAGATGGCGACAGTGACCTGACTCGACCTGATAAATGTAAATGTCACTCTTCTCCGTCGATAATTTACTCTGAGTCTTGGGGCACCTTGCCATGGAATCGCCCTGTTCTCGCTTAGACTTCATTTATGATAAAATGAAAAGGCTTACGTTCTTCAAATCATCATTATGATACACACAAATGATCAAAATATATATATTATTTCCATTCCTCCAACTTTCGTTACAATATATATATATATATATATATATATATATATATATATATACATATATATATATATATATATACATATATATATATATGTATATATATATATATATATATATATATACATATATATATATATATATATATATATATATATATATATATATCGGTTTAACGTCGCGAATTCCCCCTATCAGGAGGCTAGGACGGTGCCTCTTACAAAGTACTGTGTAGCGTGGAATTGAATGAACCATGCCCTTGGTCCAACTCGCTGGCGGCAGAGTTCGAACCGCCATCATCTCGACCTCCGCCGCAAATAGCGACGCTCTAACCCGATCGGCCAGCAAGCATTCATGTATTCACTAACGAAACCTAGATTTAGTAAAAAATGAAACACTGTGGGTCAGATTTGACAGTCCGCGATAATACGAAATGAACACTTTCAAAATCTTTCACCTGTTATGTCAATTTAGTTCAAGCTAAGTCCAGATAATTTTGTTCAATTCAACAGGATTAGGTGAACATCGTAGCAAAATAAACAAATAGATAAATGAATAAATGAAAGACAGACAGACAAAGAGAGGGAGAGAGAGAGAGAGAGAGAGAGAGAGAGAGAGAGAGAGAGAGAGAGAGAGAGAGAGAGAGAGAGAGAGAGAGAGAGAGAGAGAGAGAGAGAGAGAGAGAGAGAGAGAGAGAGAGAGAGAGAGAGAGAGAGAGAGAGAGAATGTGTGTGTGAACGCACGTGCGTTAGTTAGAATGAAATGTATAAAATGTGTCGCAAAAGGCTTTATAAAATGCTTTGAATTAGCCAAATATATAATACATAATGCTTCAAGCTTATTTTAACAATATTGATGGAATATTATTTACCAAAATTCAAAACAAGAATAAAAACATCACTTTGAAACAAAGCGTCACCGATATGACGTCATTTCGTCTCACATATTTCGCGCCTTTTTTCGTGACATCATAACGCTTATCCTCTTTCCAACGTCTTTTAGATCTTGTTCCGTTCAACTGGACGAATCCTACTTGCAATGGCGAGTTGTTTGTGTCTGTATCCGTACAGCCACGTGTTCGATGTTATTCTTTTTTGTTCGTTCTCTTTACCGAACGATCACCAGTTACTTACCTGGCTGGATGCGTTCGAGAATCTGTGAGTTATCCGAGTTTGCGCGGGGTTTATATACCGCGCCGATAGTACAAACCCATCCCACGTAAACGAAAAAGGCGTTTCAACGTGTCCCGATCCTCCCACCCCAGCTTTCCTCTATCATGAAATTAAATTACAAAGAACTTACATAAGAAAATAACTAGATCTATGTTCGAAGATTGTGTTGATGATAAAACCTTTGTGTATAAAAATATTTGGTTTGTTCTGCAAGAAAAGAATTCGTCATCTTAAAGATACGAAGTCGACGCCGCGAACGTGGCCGGGGATTCGGACGAAAGACTGAAAGTAAAACTCAGGGCGCGATGCGCAAAGTGAATGCGCGAATCAAGGTGAGGAAGATTCTTCTCCTTTTCTGCAAATAACGACACAAGGATACAATACAAAGGTAATATTTTCAGTATGAAAAAAATATGACCAGCATTGTGTGGAAAAAATAATTAAATATGTCTTCTCTACAAAATTTGCCTTCCGGAAAATTACGTAAATTTCAATTCTCTTGTGTTATATTGATGACAAAATATCTGTATATCCATACATTTACATGAGTACATATACATATACATACATGAGTACATGTATACATACACACACGTATATGAATACCTGTTTTATATATATATATATATATATATACATATATATATATATATATACATATATATATATGTATACATATATATATATATATATATATATATATATATATATACATGTACATACATGTATATGTATATATATACATGTACACATATATATATACAGTATATATATATATATATATATATATGTATGTTTATATATATACATATATATATATATATATATATATATATATATATATATATATATATATATATATATATTCATGAAAGTGGCAGTTGCCGACAAGATTGACGAGTTAAACACCATATGAGGACGGATCCTTTATTTATACGACGTTTCGCTTATCTAAAATTTCCAGAATTTCTTTTAGATAATTGCAGACAGCAGGCCGCTAAGATTCGGGAAAGCCGTAGGCAGCAAGACGTCTTGTGTTGCCAACCAGCGACGATGCCACCAACCTGACACATCTTTTAAGAACCACCAACTTGGAAGTAGTGTGCCAGACAAGCAGAACGATAAAAGACATCACGAAAACGAAAATACACAACAACCAGACACCGGGCACCAAAGCCGGTGTTTATCGTATTCCGTGTTCAGGATGTGATAAAGTTTACATCGGAGAAACGTCACGCGACCTGAATACACGAATACGTGAACACCGTTACGACGTCAGGCATGATGTCACCACCAATGCATGTGTGACACATAGAAACAAGGAAAACCATCTTATGGACTGGAAGAATGCAGAGCTGCTGATACGAGAACCAGACAAAATCCGCAGGAAGTGTTTAGAAGCAGCAATCATTCAAGGAACGAACACTGTTGAACAAAACAGGGGCATGTTTAACATCTCACCCCACATAATTCCCCTAATACCCATGGCCAGCAAAATTTTAAATATTTCAACCACCCTTTGTGAACATTTCGCCCACGGACGTTTGGGCCAGTATTCTCAACCTTTACCAGTGTTCCACCCCTCCCCTTCTCTCCTCCTCTCCTCCTCCTCCTCTTCCCCCCCCCTTCTTTTCTCTCCCCGTTCCCTCCTTTTCCCTTATTTAATCTCAAGCATATGTATCTCAACTTGTACTTGAAAAATCTGTAATAAGCGAAACGTTGTACAAATAAAGGCTCCGTCCTCATATGGTGTTTAACTCGTTAATATATATATATATATATATATATATATGTATATTATATATATATATATATATATATATATATATATATATATATATATATATATATATCTTCATCGGGGTGAGGAAAAAATCTGTCATTTTACAAAGAAAAGGGTGATAAATACAGACTCACCCTTTAACTCTTCAAGGAGTCACACAAAGTTGAAAAAATAGCCAGACGGTAGTTAGGGTGAGAGGGAAAATGTCGCCCTTGTAGGTCAGGGGTCAAAAATCTTTATTATATGAGGTCACGGGTTATTGTTCATCCAATACGCGGTCTTCATTGGTCAGTGAAGAAAGTGGGCGTGGCCTATTTTGCCTGAGATCGTTATAGAGTGGCTATACTATTGGAGCCTCAAGCCAAGAATTAAGGTGCATTTACACGGTCAAACGGTTTGTCAAACAAGGTTTGAAGTGATTTTTGACCGTGTGAATGGGGGTATTTGGTTGTCAAACCCGTTTGACAAATGTGTTTGACAACCAAATACCCCATTCACACTGCCAAACATCATTTCAAACAATTGTTTGACAAACGTGTTTGACAACCAAATACCCCGTTCACACGGGTCAAAGATCACTTCAAACACTTTTCTTTCAATCCGTTATAATTCCAAAAATTATGGTTCCTACCCAAAAAATCAACCCTTCCCCCCCAAAAAAAAGATTATAACTAATAGACATTAGTTATTCATTTATTCATTCATTTAACTATTTATCTATTCGTTTATCTATCTACGTATTTCTTAATTCATTTACCTATCTATTTATTTACTCATCTATTTATCTATTTATTTATTAATCTATTTATTTATTTTGATTAATTGATTGATTGATTGATTGATTGATTGTTTGATTTGTTTGTTTACGTATTTATTTATTTTCATTTATCATTTAACTAATTTATTTATGTATCTGTTTATCTATTAATTAATCTATTTTATTTGTCCATTGATTTGTTTATTTCTTTATTTATCTATTTGAAAGAAGATAGGGAAGAAGTAGTGGTTGCAGTGGAAATCGCTAAGAAAAGGAGAGTGATGGGTGATGAAAATGGAGGAGAAATAAGAAAAGATGAGGTGCAAGTAGTTATCAAAATGATGAGAGCAGGTAAGGCACCTGGGTTAGATGGGTGTCATGCGGAGTGTCTGAAGAAGGGAGGTACAGTAATAGTGGACTGGCTGGTGAGGTTGTTTAATGTGTGTCTAAGGGAGGGTAGAGTGCTGGAGGACTGAGGGAGTGCCTGTATGTTTTCGCTTTACAAGGGAAAAGGAGACAAATGTGAGAGTAGTAGTTTCAGAGGGATCAGTTTGTTGAGTGTAGTTGGGAAGGCTTATGAGAGGGTTTTAATTGAGAGAATCAGGAAAGGAACAAAGGGAGCAATTGGTGAGTAGTGTGGATTTAGGGAAGGTCGGGGTTGCGTGGATCAGGTTTTTGTGGTAAGGCAGATATGTGAAAAAACTTTAGCAAAAGTTAAGGATGTTTTATGGACCTTTATGGATTTGGAAAAAGTTTATGTCAGGGTAGACAGAAAGGCACTGTGGGGTGGTTTACCAATACCTGGGATTATGGGAAAGCTGTTAAAGGCCTGTTTTAGAACTAGAAATAGAGAAAGAGTGTTTTTAGGTAAAGGTGGGACTGCGTCAAGGATGTGTTATGTCGCAACGGTTGTTCAAAATGTACATAGATGGAGTGATGCGGGAGGCAAATGCAAGAGTAATGGGCAGGGTGTTGGGGATGGTCAAAGAAAATGGAGAAAAGTGGGAGGTGAGCCAGTTGTTGTTTGCTGACGACAGTGCGCTTGCGGCGGGGTCAGAGGGGATTAAGGGAGTTAGTGATGGACTTTGGGAAGGTCTGCAATAGGAGAAATATGAAAATAAATGTGGATAAAATCAAGGTGGTGAGATGTACAAGGGTAGAGGATGGCAGCCATTTGGAAGTAAGGCTTAAAGGAGAGAGGCTGGAGAAAATGGATAGCTTTAGGTACTTGGGATCTCATGTGGCTGGAAAGAGAGGAGTGGAGGTGGAGGTAAATTGAATTGTAGATTGAAAGAAGCAGGTGAGTTCCTTGGGGAATTAAAAGAGTAATGAGAAATAGACAATTAGGAATGGATGAAAATAGATTATATGAATGGGTAATTGTGCCGAAAGCATTGTAATAGGAGGCGGGGGAGACATGGAATTCAAGAGGAGCAGAAAGGAAAACGTATACGTGTTTGAGATGAAATGCCTGAGAAGTATTATAGAGGTTACTAGGTTGGATAGAGTGAGAAATGATGAGGTGAGGAGGATAGCTGTGATGGAAAAGGAGTTGGGAAATAAGATTGGTGAAAGAGTATTGGGATGGTTTAGACACATGGAAAGAATGAACGAGGAAATATTAGTAAAAGAGGTATGGAAGGCAGAGGAGGATAAGGGGACGACCGAAAAAGAGATAGGGTGAAAGGAATGTTGAGCAGGAGGGGGATGTCTGTCGAGAAGGGAAGAGAGAAGGTGAAAGATAGGGGTGAGTGTAGAATGGCTGTGTATAGATGGTGCTCTGATGCGAGGAAGGGAAGAGGTGGGAGAGGACGGGAGGGCTAGGGAGTGATTATGTGTTTATATGTGAATGATGTTTTGACGCAGCCCGAAGGGATTTTTCACCGTTTTCTATATTTCTGCATGACAAAACAGAGGGGAGCGAGTCGCCGATTGAATGAAGCGGCTTTACTGTGGATGTGCTATGTCTTGCTGCATTGTCTCTGATCCAAGGCAAAAGGAAGGATAAAGGGATGACCCGTCATCCACGAGGAGCTAAGATGAGGAGGAGGAAAGGGTGGTGGGTGGAAGGAATGGGGGGGAAAGAGGGATGAAATGGATGGGGATGGGTATATGCCTTTTGACTTTGGCTACCTCCTTGGTAAAGAGGAAAAATCCCTTAGTATATAAAGAGGTATAGATAGATTTATTAATTTATTTATTTCTATTTATATGTTTATTTGTTTGCTTATCTATGTGTTTATTTATTCATTCATTCATTTATGTATGTGTTTATGTATATATTAATTTATTTGTTTATTTATGTTAATTTATCTAATCATCTATTCATTCATTTATTTGAATATTAATTAATTGATTTATTCATTCATTTAAATTACCTATTTATTTATTTATTTATTTATTTCATTCATTTATTTATCTATTTATTTATCTATTTCCATTTGTTTATCTACTTATTTCTTTCTTTCTTTCTTTTTTATTTATTTTCTTTTTTATTTATTTATTTATTTATCTATCTATTTATCTATTTATTTGTTTATTTTTTTATTTATTTATCTATTTATTGATTGATTGATTGATTGATTGATATATTGATTGATTGTTTGATTGATTGATTGATTGATTGATTGATTGATTGATTGATTGATTGATTGATTGATTGATTGATTGATTGATTGATTGATTGATTGATTGATTGATTGATTGATTGATTGATTGATTGATTGATTGATGATTGATTGATTGATTGATTGATTGATTGATTGATTGATTGATTGATTGATTGATTGATTGATTGATTGATTGATTGATTGATTGATTGATTGATTGATTGATTGACTTATTTATTCATTTACTTATTTATTTATTCATTAACTGATTTATTTATCTATTCATCTTTCATTAACAAGCTCTGGATGCCAATTCTCATGAATAAGGTATACCATCGTCTAAATGATCCTTTGTTTCTGCCCTTCATGGGTTTTATATTCCAGCTTCTACTCAATCTCTTCCTCCTCCTCCTCCTCCTCCTCCTCCTCCTCCTCCTCCTCCTCCTCCTCCTCCTCCTCCCTTTCCTTCTCCTTTCTCGCTGTCTTTGTCATTTAAGCTCTAAATTTTTTCTTCCACCAAATTTCTTTTTCCCTCTTCATGTTTTCCATACGTCGTATTGACTGCAGAAGTTTCATTTTACCATTATTTTAGGGACAACAGTGTCATCCATACGGATCAGAGTCACGTAGCATTATTTTATAGTTGGAAAATAACTATCAGCCGAAAAAGAGATATTGATCACATTTAATTTCTAGTATTCCACCATTCGGCTTCCTTTTTGGTGCAATACTGTCCCCAAGGATGGAAGCGCTGGTTATCTCAAACAAAGACAAATAGAAATT
>NC_134780.1:6182696-6190196 GCF_046742065.1 Oratosquilla oratoria | reverse complement strand
ACAGATTTGCTGGATACAGCTATTAGGGTGACATTTTCCACAAAACTTTAAGTTTCGCCCATTTTTAATTTTTCTCCGTTTGGGTTGGTCGAGATCCGATACTTTGGTCGACTACCAGAGCAAATATATATACATATATATATATATATATATATATTATATATATATATATATATATACATATATATATACATATATATATATACATATACATATATATATATATATATATATATACATATATATATACATATATATATATATATATATATATTTTTTTTTTTTTTTTTTTTTTTTTTTTTTTTTTTTCGAGAATCGATTTCTTTGATTTATGAAATGTTCGAGAACCGAGGTTCTATTGTATTTCTAAAAACAGAGAATTTATTTTCAGGACTTGGATAATAGTTGATCACAGTGTTCTCAAGACCCAACTTCACTTCTCCATTTGGCACAATATCTGTCCACTCACCACTTATTCAACTTTCATCTTTTAATACTTCGAACATTCTTGGTCTAATCATTACTAGCAAAGTAGACTAGAAAGTATATATTTCTACTATCACTAATACAGTTCCAGTGACAGTAGGCGTTGTGTAGGACGTAAAAAAAATTCCTTAACCTATCTTGATTTTCTGACTCTAAGTAAGATCCTAACTTGCTCCTTTATGGAGTTCCAACTGCTCACCAACCAATCGTTAAGGTTGATACCCTTTTGAGACGAAAACTCCCCTATCTGCTTGTCTTGTTATACAATTCCTTCTCTATAACTTTCTTACTTATATGTAGTGCGGATCTCAAATCTGAAGTAAGTATCACACTGGGCTTTCGCGGGCTTCACCGACGCCGAAGTTGTCGAGTTCGTTTGCGTAAAAACGACTTCGGTTACAATGTGTTATTTTTCAAAACCTCCAGATATCAGATTATCTTTCCTTCATATATAGCAAAGCTGAATGAGGAATTAAGAGATAATAGATATGTACGAATGTTAGACATTCTGTTGAAATGTTCTTAGAGAAATCTAGATTTCTTTAAGCGAAGTCCTAGTCTAGTTATTCAAATGAAGGTTGGAGGAAAAATTGCCCAATGTGATGGTCCTTTCACTATAGAGATGGCACCACAGGGCTGAATAGAATAGCTTATCACCAAACCAGAATAAAAGAATAAGCACCACCCAGTCTGTGAGGAATTATTCTAAACATCTCCAACTTCTCAACTTTTGAAAAGGTGTAACAGCAGAAGAAGAAGAAGGTGAGGACCATACACCAGGAGGCGCTGAGTAGGCGCGGGCGAAACGTCGGTGCAGGTAACAGTCACTGCTGGGAGTCGGAGAGGAATTCGGAACTCGAACCCACAACTAAGCAAACGCGAGACCAGGACGCTGATTCCGATTGCGGCACTCTTTGATTCTCACGGGGATAAATAAGATAGTCCGGTGCAGTTAGAGGTATAAAGAAATTGGTGCTTGGATTGAACAGGGTTGATAGAACGTGCTTGATGGTTGTAGTGATTATCGTTCCCTCGAGTTCCACTGAATACAGGTTGATAATAGTCTGCAATCTACTCTCGGACCAACCCATAGATTCTCTGAGAAAGGAAATTATTAACTTTTGTCTGTGCTGTAATGGTGTGGGACTGTTTTTTTTTCACAATTACTCATTTTGCAACAAAAGATCTATTTCCTCCTCGTAGATCTGTAATTGTAAATAAGCTTTGCTGCTTAGATACAGGATTGGCAGAAACTTTTTGGCGGGACTGTACATGAAACCGTCAAACCCTTTCTGGTTCTTTGTTAAGGTTGGTTTTGCAATACAACTACACAGGAATTTGTCAGTATGGGATGTACCGCTAAGATTAACGAAATTTATCGTGGAAACCAGATTATAAGAGTAATAGTGTGTGACTACATACGGCAGGGGTTGAGCGTGATGGGTTGTAACTCTTTTGGTACTAAGTACGTCATCATCACTTGGGGCCATACGTTTCACTCGCACGTCGCCGTTAGTCCCCACGGTCTCTCCGAGGGAAAAGCTCACATGCAGTCACCCTTCCATCCCACTCCAAACAACTCTCGACAGATGCGATCAACTTGTTCCTAGTCATCAATTCTGTGGGTGTCTCCTTCTTCGTACCCTACATTGAGGTCTCTTGTGGAGACAGGAACCCCGTGAGTAGGATCAACGTCTGGGAAACGTGCCACATGATGCCCATATAGCTGTAGTTGACGTTCACGAATTATGCTGGTAATTGGCGTGGACGAAGTCTCCTAGTAAAGTCTCGGGTTTGATACAAAGCCATTAAAAGTACATGTGTGTGTGTGTCCGTGTGTTTTTGTAACCATACACACACACACACACACACACACACACACACACACACACACACACACACACACACACACACACACACACACACACACACACACACACACACACACACACACACACACACACACACACACACACACACACACACACACACACACACACACACACACACACACACACTAAGACTAGGCATATCACTCTTATAATCACTGTATTGCATTATTATCAGCGTATCACTATAAAACTTGGACTAGGCGTATTACTCATAAAAGCACTCTATTGTATTATTGTCAGTGTATCACTGCTATTTCAATAAACCTATTATTATTATTATCATTTATCATTATTTATTATTTACACACGCATACACATACACACACACGCACACACACACACACACTACGTTTAATAAAATCGTCTATCATCAGTCAGAACAGAATTTACTTAGGTAATCATCGTAGCAAAAAGGGCTGCAATTGGAATGATTGCAAAATTGTAGGCGACTTTCCTCGCATGAAACTTAACGGTTCAACCCCTCATGACAGCAACATCTGCAGCAGGACTGAATCACGACAAACTTATCATTTTTCGTCGTTCTTTTTTTTTTTATCTCGAAAATTCTTGGGAATTATATTGATAATATCTATTCTTATTTGTTCCTAAAATTTCGATGATGCTATTGTAATATCAGGATGAAAATTGTGCCAGACTGTTGTCGTGCAACTTTATCGGGAATTCAAACCGTCACTCAAAAAAGAGCGGGAAATTGAACCTTCGGGAGTACCACGGAAATTAAAAAGATACTCCGTCGACAACGAGACTAAAGCGAAGTGTATCACCCGGTACAAAAAGTGTTAATTGAAGTGGACTACAATCCCTTCACAATCGAGGAGGTGCCACAAAACTGAATAAAATAGGCTGGCGGCAGCCGAACAGCAAGAGGAGTCTTACCCGGTAAACAAGAGGTTTCAACGACGACATTACGCGAAACATTTTCAGATCTCGCCCGCCCGCTCTAATTTAACAAATTCTCAATCTAGGGCCATGTTAGCATAAATAACATTAAGATATATATTTTGGTTATTTGTTTACAAACGCTCAAGGGAAATATTGAATAGAAAATATTCAGGGGACTCTGAAACGAAAATTGTATTTGTTGAAGACACTAACCTGTGAGGAATAACAAATGATCATTCGAGTCGATTAGATGCGAATATTCAAAAAAGATTAAGACAAACTAAAGAAATATGCATATACGTAAAAATAACATTGCATACGACTGCAATTTCTTTGGAGAAAATAATCAGTGGAGAATGAGAAAGGCATAGAATATACTTATTATTGATTATATTCTATCATATTCCTATTTCACAAAAAAAAAAGGCAAATAAGATTCCAAGGGTGATGGCAGGATTTTCTGACTCCAAAATTTCAATATTATCAATAGATGTAGATCATTAATACTTTCATATTTGGAATATAGTATTTTTGTAGAGTTACCAAATTTCATTTAAGAACGCTGAGAGATTAGGAAAGGTATAGTGATAAGCTAGGTGACATCACCTTTGGCAATATCGTCATCACCATCATAATCGTTATAATTATCATAATCATTACTGGATACTAACAACATCATCATCACCATCATTTAAAGTGATGATGATGACAAGGATGAGAACAATCTTCATACAGCAAGGCAAGGTCATCCGGCTATCTAAGACCTCTTCAGAACCTCTTCAACAGTCTCTCTCTCTCTCTCTCTCTCTCTCTCTCTCTCTCTCTCTCTCTCTCTCTCTCTCTCTCTCTCTCTCTCTCTCTCTCTCTCTCTCTCTCTCTCTATCTCTCTCTCTCTCTCTCTCTCTCTCTCTCTCTCTCTCTCTCTCTCTCTCTCTCTCTCTCTCTCTCTCTCTCTCTCTCTCTCTCTCTCTCTCTCTCTCTCTCTCTCTCTCTCTCTCTCTCTCTCTCTCTCTCTCTCTCTCTCTCTCTCTCCCTCTCTCTCTCTCTCTCTCTCTCTCTCTCTCTCTCTCTCTCTCTCTCTCTCTCTCTCTCTCTCTCTCTCTCTCTCTCTCTCTCTCTGTGTGTGTGTGTGTGTGTGTGTGTGTGTGTGTGTGTGTGTGTGTGTGTGTGTGTGTGTGTGTGTGTGTGTGTGTGTGTGTGTGTGTGTGTGTGTGTGTGTGTGTGTATGCGTGCGTGTGTGTGTGTGTGCGTGTGTGTGCGTGTGTGTGTGTGTGTGTCGTGCGTGTGTCTTTCTCTCTGCCCACCTCTTCGTCTTCCGGGTCTTCTTCTTCCGGAGACTCTCTCCGTGAATTCTTCTTCTTCCTGCAGGCGGTCGGTCGGTCTCGACCCAAGGCTTGGGCTTGCAAAGGTCATAATCATTAGTGTCGTATTTGTTTGGGGAGTCTTGTGTCGTGTTATTTGGTTCTCTTTTGTTTTATTCTATGTTTGTTTGTTTTATTGCATATGATACAATTTTGATTAGTTTTAATTGGTCTATTCTATTTTATATATTTAATCTTGTTTAAATTCTATGTTTGACTTCGATGGCATATTTGCAATAACACACGGTAGGAGGATAGAAAAAACGAGAACAAAATAGAAAAGAATATATGTTAAAGCCAGCAAGTTTTATTCAATTAGATATCATTTTACCTTTCTTTTTACCTTGTTAAGCTATGTATTTATCTATTTATTTATACATTTTTGTTTATTGATTTTATTATCGATTCATTTACTTTGTATTATTTTTGCTATCATGTTCTTCATAATAATTTTCTCCCAAAAAACAAAATCACTATGTAGATTTCTTAACTAGAAAGAATGTCTTTCTGAAAATCATAAGGAATATACTTTGCTGTCATGGATAAGACCTCCCTAAATGACATGAGTTTTTCATGATCAATTATATATCATCAAACTATTAAAACAATATTTAATCTATACAAAAAGACATAAATCTTACCGTGAATGGTCAGAATCAATTGAAGAATAAAACGTGTCAATTGTTTACGAAATGTGATCTATTAGTGTAGAACCTCCCTCCCCTCCCTTTCTCCCTCTCTTCTCCCCCCCAGCAAGAGCCTAGCATGAGACCGTGCGGATAGGGGGGAGAGGAGGAAGTGGGGGGGAGAAGGGGGGATCCAGAGGGATTAGGGTACGCGTGCTAGAAGTTTGAGAACCTCAAGAACTTTGGGTCACGACCTTGCGCTGAAGGAGAATGAAAACACGACGTTGTCATCGATGACTGGAGCCTTGCTGCGTGGCAGAAACATCCCGTGATCGGGAGTGAAAGTCTGTCGTGGCTCATTCAGTCACCCCCCCCCATCCCCCCCCCCAAAAAAAAAAAGTTTATTCTCCTCTTCGTATTGTTTCGTTGCTTTCGTACATTCCGTAATCATGATTTATAATCGTGTTTCGAAGATGCTAAAAACACCGTGGATTTTTTTTTCGGTCTTTCATTTTTCGAGAAAATTCGTTCTCCCTTTTCTTCTTTAAGTTTTCATAAACGCTTATGACCTTCCGTTGTGTGTTAGGGGACGTACACGCACGCACGCACACACATACACACATATGCGCGCGCGCGGCTCGACAGCGCAATGGTAGCGCTCGCAACCGCTACTCCATCGGTCAGAGTTCGATTCCCTCCTAGTGCTGAAATAGTTTAGTAGCACTGCGCTGCGAGCCGGGACTCCAACTCTTGTGGGCGGGGAGAGTTGTGTGTTTTTTTTTTTTTGTAAGGTCACATTATTACCTCTAGATCGGTCATATATAAGCTCTGAGCTCTCATCCGGGAGGTTGATAAATGTCGATCACGAGTCCAACACGTGATTCAAGACCACAGTTAATCACACACACGTACACACACACACACACACACACACACACACACACACACACACACACACACACACACGCATACATGATCCATTTAGTATTCTTCCTTAATTTGTAAAAAAAAAAAAAAAAAAAAAAAAAATTCAACACTGACTCTTCTTCAAAGCCATTACTCCTCTCCCTGGATGGTCGAACACCTTGGGCAAAGGTGACGACGACCTCAGCCGCAGCTAAGTGCCTCTGTGTGTGAGTTCCACACCCACAGTTTTATTATCATTATTCATTATTGTTATCGTTGCGTTTAGAGCACCAGGAAGTCGTCGTACCAATTGATCAGACGGCAAATACACACAGTATCATTCTTCAAATGAAAAAAAAAATTATAATTTGGTCGGGCGTATTTTTATAAGTTAACGTACGACAACGGCGCAAGGTTGTGCGCAAAGAGAGAAGCGCTGGTAAAATGGAGTCCGCAAGAAGAGGAACAACAATAACAACAGCCCTTTGTGAGTGTGATACTGGAAACCACTTCATTTCATCATTTGGAACCTTTTCTTTTTCTGTTTATTTATCTGTTTATCTATTTATCTATTTATTTATTTGTTTATTTATATATCTTTTTACTAAATAATTGATTTATTTATTTCATTTATCTATTTATTTATATATGACTATATATATATATATATATATATATAAATATATATATATATATATATATATTACGTTTTCTTTTTTGTATTTATCTATTTATCTATTTATTTATTCATTTATTTACTTACTCATTTATCTATTTACTTGTTTATTTATTTATTCATTAATTTATTTATTTATTTATCTATTTGTTTATTTATTTATCTATTTATCTATTTGTTCATTTATTTTTATTCACTAGTCATTCCTCCCCCTTCTTCGTCCCCCTCCCTCACCCTTCCCCTCCAACCCCCGGGAACTTCTTTCTTCCCCCCCACCCTCCCACCATCCAACATTCCTACGGAGTTCTTAACCTTCCTCATTTTTGTTTCCCGCCTTTCCTCACCCAAACATTTTTTTCAGTTTTCATATTCAGCTCTCTAACTTAATTAATCTTTTATTTATTGTGACGACTTTTAAGCTAAGTCTTCTCTTACCAGAATAAAATCTGTGGGGTGTGTCCCACATTAAGATAAGATTTAACAACATCTCTAACGGTAGGCATCACATCCTTCCCTTCATCATTTCTCACTCTCTTTTCTTTTTCTTCGCCCTGTTCATCGTATTTTCTTCAAACAGAATATTCTTTTTAATAATAATGTAAATTTTTATCTATATTTTCATTGACCGGAAACACATAACCTCATAATAG
>NC_134780.1:6162696-6165196 GCF_046742065.1 Oratosquilla oratoria | reverse complement strand
AACTTCGCAAATGTAATTTGACTTCTGGAAAATTGAAAAACAAAATATCACAACCGAAGTCGTTTCCATTCAAACGAAGTAACAAAAGCGAGTAGCATGCTAGCGATAAATACCTAGTGTGCCGCCACGTATAGTCCATCCTTTTTTGCTGCCATCACCCCCACGTTCCACGCTGTTGTCCTTCGTGTCTCCTCATTGGAATGGACAGTAATAATCTCCAACAGATTTCCATTGTCTCCTCCAGCATCTTAAGACGACTCTGAAACTCGATATACATTAATACATATTTATAAATACATAGTCACTCTCCCTCCTTACTGTCCCACGCTTCGTCATGACTGGACAATTATCTTTTACATACGAGTAAGATTCTCCCCAGGTTCATACTTTCCCCACGTGCATTCCAGAATTTTACCTTGACCCACGCCCTTCCTCCTCCTCCTCTTCTTCTTCGCTGCCTGGACCTCACCCACGGCTAGAGTGACCTCTGTCCTTTTAGCAACGAACTCTCCAGTCGTTCTTGTCCAGGAAGAAACTGTCCTACTATGGACTATGGGCCACCTGTGACAAACCATCCGCTCGGGCCGCGGGATCGGTTTGTGTGTTATTGGGAGGAGAAGTCTGTTGTCACAGTACTTTTAGGGGATATATGTCAGGGCTTATAACGTGGCTCAGGAGACGTGGACATCGAGCCTTGCATCCAAATTAACCAAAAACAGGGAAAATGGTCGGAGACATAGTTGTAAAGAAAAGATGAATAACAAAATTAACGACAGGTAAACTGAAAGAATGTAGTATGAGAGAAAGAAGTTAAATGAATTTTGGTCGAGGAAAATCATGTGTATTTGTTTGTGCATGCGGGATTAATTTTGTTCAGTGGAAATGTGATTGCATTGTCTACTTGTCCTACTGGTTCCTGGAGCTCTGGGGGGAGGAGGTGGGAGGGGAGAGAGGGAGAAGGAGGGGAGAGGGAATCACGTGATCCAACCACCTTCCACTCCTACCCCTATCTAGCCTTGCCTAGAACACTGGTTTCCAAACCTGGAAATTTGGTTCCTAAGAATGATGCTTGAGTCTTTTATGTGTCCGAGGTTCTTACCGTATAATGTTGGTAAATAAATATATCATTCTTCTGTGATTCATTCGATTCATTAGAAATGATTTAATATTGATATTTTCGGTGTTCTGTTTATCAGATTTTATTCTAAGATAGGAGGGAGGGAGGAGGGTGGAGGGGAGTGGAATATATGGGAAATGAAATGGGTGGGAGTGATTTCTATGCCTTTTTCTTTTTGGCTACCCCCCGTGTAAGGGGGAAAAAGCCTTTGGTGGAATTATGTATGTATGTACATACATTGAGTTAATGGATGATTTCATATTAAGGGAGAAAGACCCAGCAACATTTCCGTGACTCATTTGAGTTCGTTTGAGTAGAAACGACTTAGGTTACAATCTTGTATTTTTCGAATCTTTAAGTATTTACCTATTTATCTAGTTGTATTTTACGGGACGAGAGCTATGCTCGTAGTGACCCGTTTTCGTATCTCTCCACATCCAGTTTGTTCTTAAAATCGTGTATAGTTCTGGCACTCACTGTTTCTCTGTTCAGTTTGTTCCAGACATCGATCACTCTATGTGGGAAACTATTTTTTTTTCAGGTTTCTTCTGTAACTGTCTTTCTTTAGTTTCTTTTCGTGTCCTCTTGTTTCTCTTCTGTCCCACTTTAATATGTCGTCTCTATTGAGAACTTCCATCTCTTTCATAAGTATCAAATCATCTTTGCGTCATATATTGAGAAGCTGGATAACGAAATGTGAAAAGTGTGAAAATGTGAAAAAATCTATATGAATATTAGACACATTGCTGAATTGTCCTTAGGAAAGTTCTAGAATACTGTAAGTGAAGTCGTCTTCGGGATTTTAAGATTCACAACATTTGGCGGGAATCTTGAATGAATGCGGACTGAAGATTTGCCTTTGGTAGGGAAGGGGAAAAGGTTGAAGTTGGGACTGTCGTATACACAGTACTGATAGAAAAAAGGACATAGAGTAGATTCAAAGATTTATTACCCACACATCAAAAGGTCTTTTTTTTCTTCTCTTTTTTTTCCGGTTCTGAAGTAAGGCAAATATAATGACGATCATGTCTAAGGTAACTATAGTAATAATTATAGCATCAGTAAAAAAATTAGTAATGAAAGTAGAGTATGTCTATTATTTCAAGTGGCCATATCACCACTATTACTATCTCTACTTTCACCGTCACCATCAAACCCACCACCATCAAAACAGCTACAATCAAAACCTCTACCACCGAAACTATCACCACAAAAACTATCACCACCAAAAAATTTCACCACAAAAACTATCACCACCATCAAATCCACCATCTCCACCACCACTACCAAGACTACAACCACCATTCCTACCAACACCATTAATATCACCATTAAAAACCACCACCACATTGACCACAGTCATTGTAACGCGGGCAACAGTTA
>NC_134780.1:6145196-6155196 GCF_046742065.1 Oratosquilla oratoria | reverse complement strand
TAAAGAAAGCATTCTGCTATTGTACGCACCGGGTGTGCGCGCCCGGCCGCGGAACCCATCGTGACTCCCCCGCGCAGCAGGACAAGGCCGTGGAGCCTGGATCACGAGGTGCCGGGCCAACAGCGGCAGCGGCGCCGAGGAGGGGAGGAGGAGGAGAGGGAGAGCTCAAGGCACGTCAGACAGGGGGGATATGTATATGGTCAAAGAGGACACGCAGGTGCTTGAAAAAAAAAAAGTTGCAAGTTTTTTTTTTCTTTTTTTTTTTTTTTTTTGCTTCTGCCTCTTTACTTGTTTGTTTGTTTGTTTATTTATTTGTTTATTTAGTTATTTGTTTATTAATGTGTTTTTGTTCTTTATATATTTACTTAAATATTTTCTAATTATTCATGTATTCATCTGTTTGTTTGTCTTTTGTTTGTATATTAGTGTTTGTTTGTTTGTTTGTTTGTTTGTTTGTTTGTTTGTTTGTTTGTTTGTTTGTTTGTTTGTTTGTTTGTTTGTTTGTTTGTTTGTTTGTTTGTTTGTTTGTTTGTTTGTTTGTTTGTTTGTTTGTTTGTTTGTTTGTTTGTTTGTTTGTTCGTTTGTTTGTTTGTTTGTTTGTTTGTTTGTTTGTTTGTTTGTTTGTTTGTTTGTTTGTTTGTTTGTTTGTTTGTTTGTTTGTTTGTTTGTTTGTTTGTTTGTTTGTTTGTTTGTTTGTTTGTTTGTTTGTTTGTTTGTTTTAATCTTCGTAGAAAGGAAATACAGAGTAGAAGACCCTAGTCCCATCACTTTGTCCCAATTTGTTGCCTTTTGCGACAAGCATGGGAAACACTGCGGCAGAATCCTTTCTCCCCTCCCCCTATCACCTCCACAGTGTGCTATAGAGGAGGTAAAGTCACAGAAATAGTTAACTACATGTTCAATGGAACAGCATAAATGGGGAACAGCAATATTACAAAAGTAGTATCATTCCTCTATGAGTAGAGGTTTTAAACTCTAACGTAGACAAATGATGTGTGATTCTGGTCCATAGGGGCACCCTAAAACAGTCCCTAAAGTATTACGGTAATTATGAAAAGAAAATGACCATCGCATAGTTATGGGCTAAAAGGTCTCCTGTCAGTATAATCCTTCTTTTGCATACACAAAGTAACCCAAGTTGTTTTATATTCCCATTAACAATGAAATGAAAATCAGAGAAGACATATTATGATTGAAAGCGGAAGAAAATAAGATGAAAAATGAAAGGGACATTATAAACCTATGGTTACACTAATCTACGGAATGGTTGGATTCAGTTAGATTCGTCCAAGGTTGGAGTGTAACCGTAGATTAAAGTTACGGTGACACTCCAACTTTGGGCGAAATCCAACTAAATCGTTGGAACCCAACCATTCCGTTAACTAGTGTAACCGGATCTTAAGAAGAAGAATGAAAGTCTGTAAAAGGTTTTTGAAGTGGAGAAGCAACGGTTACACCCACAACCGTGGACGAAATCCAAATAAATCGTTAGAATTCAACCATTCCGTTGACTAATGTGTAGCTTAAGATGAAGAACGAAATTTCACAAAAGATTTTTGAGGTGGAGAATGGAGTTCATAGAATCTTTGTGTCACAGGACAGACGATCACAAATACCAGGAATTTACTATGATCGGTAAGATTTGATGAGTTTCATGAAAGGTCTGGATATCCATAAATCTATGGAACCTGATAAAACATGGGGACTTATTTTGAAGAAAAAAAAATGCACTAGCAATTAATGTATTCGATGTATGATATAATTAAACCCTGACCTCTGCCGGTAAGGTGCCAAATGACTGGAAGAAAGCTAACGTCGTCCCAATTCACAGGGGCAGTGACCGAGAAGCCTCGCTTAATAGCACGCCAGTGACCCTGACCAACATTAATAAGAAAATTTATATTCTTACTCTCACTCCACTGGTCTTCGGGTCACTCGGTGGCCCATAACCGTGTTTGAAACACGCCTCGCTTTATTTGTCGGTCCTGTGCCATCCCCTTCTATTCTCTTGATTCCATTCCACATATCTAAGCATCTTCATCAGTACATCTTCAGTCTTTTCTAGGTCGTCCAAGTGGATGTGGTCCATGTAATCCATTATTGAGCACTTTTCTCGACCATCTATCTTCTTGTATCCTTCAAATTGTCCCGACGATTTCAATCGTTTTAATTTCGTTACAGCTCTTTAGTATGTGGTTGTTTTGTTTGTTCTCGTGATTCTCGTAATAAATCACACGAGGAATTTCTTAGAAAAAGATAGATGAAAATATCGGAGGAGAAATACTAAGGAAATAGTAGTTTTTGGTTTAGACAATTGAAGATGTGAAGGACGAAGCTATTGAGTTATTATGGCTGGGTGATGGATGTTCTTAATGAAAGAGATGGTTGGGTGGACTGCGCATACATGGACCTAAAAAAAGGCTTTTGATAAAGTATGATATGTAAGATTTTTAAGGAAGATAAAATTGAAAGAAGGGATACATAGTAATTCGCTGACTTGTATAGAAAGTTTCCTGGCAATGATAACGGGGTAGAGACATTCAATGTTTGGAAATGTCAAATGTCGACAAATGCATGACACGAAGCACAATGTAAAGACAAAGCTTTTGATGGTGGTTCAACGTTTCTTCCCTTACTTCAGAAAGTTCTAACGATGCTGACGTTATGCTATCCATAAACCCTTTGTCTTCACACGGCGGTCCCCTCTGCCAGAAACACTTAACATAGAGAGCCATGTCAATTGTGGAGTGCCACAGGGTGAGGTGCTGGCTTCAAGATTATTGTTTTTGATGCACTTTGACATTCCGAAAGGATATGGATGACGCAAACTTGTTGGCAAGAATCGTGAATGAAGGTGGTTTTATAGAAAACTGCAAAGAGATATGAATTGATTCTGTAAGTAGAGAAGAACATTGGATCGTGGAAATCAGGTCTAATTATGTGCCATGTTCTACAAATAGGCAAGAGTCTGAAGAAAGAATTGTGAAACAGATTACTTAAAGCTACGTCAAACCTACCGGATCCCAAGGTATCTTCGACGTAGCTATCTACTTAAAAATGTGATAAAAACGAATTTATATAAATAGATTTAATATAAGATATTATCTCTTTTCATGGAGAACAACTCCCACTAAACTAGCATCAAATCCACAAATGAGTCATCTCGAACATCATTGTACATACAAAACACCTTTGCATCCCTACTTTCTTCATGCATGGGATATCCTACAACAAAACTTCACGAAAGAACCACTTTCCTCTTTCAAAACGGTACTCAAAAAAAAAAAAACCATACTGTTCCTGCCACGCCACCTTGGTTGAGGAACGTACGTCAGGAAGCGCTGAGTAGTTACGGCCGAAACCGTCACCTTTGCCCTATGCGATCGGACTGTTGGGGCAGGCAACAGTCACTGTTGGGAATCAGAAAGAGGCGCTGGGTTCGAACCTGCAATACGAGACCGGCACGCTTCCTTTTACGCCATCAGCTCACACATGGAAAGATTATGGAAAGCAACATCAAGGTTACTGGACAAGCCCCGGACTTAAAACGAACTCATATTCTGGAAGCTCTCTTCATTAAAGAGAAATTTCCAGCCTGACCCTTTAAACCAAGGGTGGATAAACTTTTTAAGGTTGGGTGCCAAAATCAACAAAATCTTTGATACAAAATTTTCTCGTGTGCCAAACAAACAGAGTAACATAAATGATAGGCCTACATACGACTACAGGCCCCCTCCTTTTACCTCTTAGGGCCCCAATCCGCTGCCCAGCGCAGCAAGCGGTTACCAATGGTCATACAAAAGAAATTGGAGATCTATTTGTCATTTGTTTTAAGGTGAGCTCTGGGTTTCTCGTGCCGGAAAAAAGTCATTATTGTGCCAATTTTGGCACGCGTGCCAAAGGTTGCAAACACTCACTTTAGATGAAATATCTTGTTCGCATTTCATCGCCAAGATCCATACCGTGGGATGCTTCAACCCACGTAATATCAACATACTTATAACGTTTGTCAAACTTTTACTCCTTGTGACTTTACCTTTTGTCCTACTCATAACGTTGTAACCTCATATCCACCAAATAACGTCCATAATGTGTGAAACGTCATTATTATACATAAAACTCAATATTGTATCTTACCATACCTTTGGGCAGATATACCTTCATACTTAAGTCTACTACAAGAAACCACACAAAGAAAAGTCGAAGATATCAGTAACAAGACCATAAAATCAGAGACAACTATACTTTCCAGCCCAATACGTCTACAGAAAAAACCTGTTGTCTAAAAATGTACATAATGCATACATAATACATTAGCTATTTGTACCCTTCTCACTTTTCCTGCTGGTCATCACATTTCCCACTCTCCGATGTTCATTCTTCACGCACCAGTGACTACTCTTTTCCTGCTGAATAAAATCGTTTGAAGACAGCTATGATAAATACTAAAACCATAAAATATATCGCAAGAGTTAATTACCTCCATTAACTGCGTCTTTCTTGTACCAATTTATCCCCCTCTCTCCCTCTCTCTTTCTCTCTCTCTCTCCATCTATCTATCTATCTATATATATATATCTTTCCTCTATCATTTTCACATTCTATGTTTCTTATTATAGTTAGAGCTTCTACCTTTGAGGACAATATCACACTGAAGAGGTGGAATCATAGATTAATAAAAAAGAGTTTTAAGAAGTGCAGTAGAAGGAAAGGATAGTAGACGGACGTTAATAGTGACCAGCATTGTTTTTATTTTATTCTATCTTATCTTTTATCTATTCTTTAAATATTAAAGATTGTTGCGTAGCTCTGGCCCGTAGGGGACTGCACAAAAATGATGGGGGTGTTACCACCTTATCCTTTCTCGCACATACTCACCATCTGGTTTTGTCTTTGTCCTACAGAGTTTTCCTTTCTCTCTGTCGAAAAGCTCCTTCTTTGAGCTGACATGACATTCCTCTGGTCACTCCAGCATAGAATGGTCCTTGGTCAGTTCGAGGAAGTCATCAAACAGAAACTTCGAGTCTTCTTCGAAGGGTCAAGTCACAGGTGTCTCGAAGCTTCCGCCGTTGCCAGGCGGGGAGGAGCTTCTCAAACAACTTCCTTTCTTTCTTCTTCTTCTTCTTTTTTTATATATTTCCACGAAGTAGCGGGGCTTTTTTCTTTCCCCTCCTTTGCTTCGGAGACCTTTCATTATTCCCAGACGCTTTGTTCGCTTTCCAAACGGCTTCGACGGCCGAGCTCGTTCGATCTCTGGAAAGACAAAGAAAGTGAAAAAAAGGAACAACAACAAAAAGGGAATTTGCGGATGGTAAGAAGAATACATGTGCACGACCGTGGAGCGATGGGTGCACGTCTGGGCAAAGAAGAACCTGTGATTTGACTTCTGGGATTAGGAAACTCCGCAAACGACGGGCGACGTGTCTCTGCCGTCAGGAGATGGCGGGGCGTCTCCGAGGTTGTGGACTCGTGATCTTCGCGTGTCCGAGGGGCAGGACCTCCAAGACGTGACGTCCAGAGCACGCGGTCTTGGGCGCCTGCATGATAACTCTCTCCTTCTCCCCCACCCCCTCTCTCTCTCTCACTCTCTCTGTCTGTCTGTCTGTCTTTCTGTCTCTCTCTTATATATATATATACATATATATATATATAGCCTATATATGTATATATATATATATATGTATTTATATATGTATGTATGTATGTATGTATTCATATATGTATGTATATATGTATGTATGCATGTATGTATGCATGCATGTATGTATGTATATATATATGTATGTATGTATGTATGTATGTATGTATGCATGTATGCATGTATGTATGTATGTATGTATGTATGTATGTATGTATGTATGTATGTATGTATGTATGTATGCATGTATGTATGTATGTATGTATGTATGTACGTATGTATGTATGTATGTATGTATGTATGTATATATGCATGTATGCATGTATGTATGTATGTATGTATGTATGTATGTATGTATGCACGCATGCATGCATGTATGCAGGTCTGTATGTATGTATGTATTTATGTATGTATGTATGTATGTATGTATGTATGTATGTATGTATGTATGTATGTATGTATGTATGTATGTATGTATGTATGGATGGATGGATGGATGGATGGATGGATGGATGGATGGATGGATGTATGTATGTATGTATGTATTCATGTATATATGTATGTATGTATTTATGTTCTATCGTACCTTACGGATTAAGCTTTCTCTTCATGTTACTCATCCATTGCTTCACAACCGGTTCTACCGAAATGAGCCGTTTGCACACACGAAACCAGGTCGTTATTGTGAAGAACTCGTGGTGTTGTGTATGATCGATGGGTATATGAAAACACACAGAAAACACACACGTATACATACACAGAGAGAGAGCGGAGGAGTGGGGGACGAGATGTGCCGAAAGTGAAAGAGTTGAGTAAGAAGGAGGAAGAGGACAAATACGATTCAAAAGTGAGACACAAGCTGAGTGTAATGAAGAAGAAGAAGAGGGAGCGGAAGACGAATGGATGTATTCCAAGACGGAAGTAGTAAAATGAACAAAAATAATATGTGAAATAAATAGAATTGGTGGGAACTGAAGGAATGATAGTGATTGGTAGAAAGAGGCGCACATATAAATATCGGTTGCAAAGTAGAAATAGACATACGAGAGAAATAGATTAAAGAAAGCGGAAGCGAATCGCAATATGAATGAAACCAAGAAGATTCAAGAGGGAAACATACAAGAACTGGTTTACCAGTAAAGTGATTAACGAATGGAATAGACTTAGTAACCATGTAGTGAGCGCTGACATAATTGGTTGTTTTGTGAAAGGAATAGATAACTTTATGGATAGGAATGACAGGTGGTAAGGGGCATTGAACTGCCTAGTATAGGCCTCATGGTCTCTTGCAGTCTCCTGAATTTTCATACTCTTATGTTCTTAAGAAAAGAGGGGATGTGAGATGTGGTAGGTGTTTGAGAACTTTGAAAAGATTTTTTTTTTCCCTAAGGAAGTGAAAGGAATGAAAATAGGTAATTCAGGTAGAGAGGAGTAAGGAGTAGGGAGCAGACGGATAGATGTTAATAGAAAAGAGGAGTAATTTCCATTACAAATTCCAAACATTTTGATTTACCCCATGAAATCAACATATCGCGAAACTACTTCAACAAGAATACAACAATACCAACAAGAACAGTAACAGTAACATAGTAATTGAAAATTGTAATGATCAGAAATTATCCATATCTAACATCCAACAACGTATGTAGAATATTTGAATTATTTTGATTTACCCCAGGAGCGAAAAAGAAGACTTAGCCAACTACTTCTGGAGCTATAAATGTATCCTTATAGTGTTTTAGATGATATACTGTTGGTAATTATGTCATTGTTTTGACGAATTTGTATTGTACTTCTACCTGCAGATACCTACAAATATATGCGAAAAGTTGTAGTGATTTAATGTAATCGCTTGTATATCTTAGGCTAATAGGAATTTTTTGTTAATGCCATGTTCTTACTTCCACAGTTTATATCTATATGTCTATATACCACGAGCTATTCCCCTTTACAAGGGAGGTAATTTTCGCAGTTTCTACTTCATGGAATCCTATATACCATATTTTTGTCACAACTATTCTCAATTTTCATATATTTCACTAGCTCGCCCAGTTTCTCCCTGTCATGTACAATCGTTAGCTATGCTGATGATGATGATGATGATGATGATATGGTTTAACGTCACAAACTCCCCCCTGTCGGAAGGCTAGGACGGTGCCCCTCACAGAGGGCTTTGTAGCGTGGAATTTAATAAACCATACCCTTGGTTCAACTTCGCCGGTGGCAGGATTCGAACCGCTATCCCCCTCGACCTTCGCCGCAAGTAACGACGCCCTAACCCGCTCAGCCATCTATGCTGGTTGTATCAATTTATTTAACTATCAGAGGATATTAGATCTGAGAATTGATGAATAAGGCGCGTGCATCTCTTCACCTCTCCTTTTCTTGAACATTTTTGTTTCCATGAGTAAAAGCGTTAAAAATCCTTTAGCGCAACCTAGTCTTATAAACATTTTAATATGTTCAATCTCCTTAATTAAAAAATAACGTTTTATGGTTGATAACGTTAATTTTTCATACAGCATTTCTTAACATACTGATAATGACTATGTATGAAAAATCGTGCTGAGCCTCGCTGCATTGCCTCTAACCCGGGCAATGGGCTGGAGACAGGGATAACCCTTCATCCAGGAGGAGCTATGATGAAAGGAAAACAAGGATGAGGAATGGGAGTGGGTGCTTACTTTGACTTGTCTACATCCCTTATAAGGAAAAGCAAGCCCTAAGATAGACGAACATCGGATTCACTGAGCCAACCAGTATCACTGATGACACTTTGATACCGTCAATGAACTCGGGTCTCAAAAAGGTCACTTAAGAGTCATCTACCCGCACCTGTGAAGACTTAAGTTTCACTTCCTCCCTTTGTCCGTTCCGCCCTCTCCCTTTATCATCAAAATCGGAACTCTTCATCCTCCCTTTATGCTCAGCCAGTTGTCTAACCGCATCTCTTCGGGTTAGGTGCTGGGAGGTGCCCGGATTCACGCCTCCTGCCTCTGTAAGCTGTGCCTCTTCCCGCCTCCTGTTGCTGGGTGCCTCCTGCCTCCATAGACCAATAGGAGGTAAACAATGGACCCGCCTCTCCGCATTTTTTTTTTTTTTTCAAGTTTCCAATAGGACTCAAATCCAAAAACACTAAGGTGTCATAGTCTGTCTGTCTGTCTGTCTGTCTGTCTGTCTGTCTGTCTGTCTGTCTGTCTGTCTGTCTGTCTGTCTGTCTGTCTGTCTGTCTGTCTGTCTGTCTGTCTGTCTGTCTGTCTGTCTGTCCGTCCGTCCGTCCGTCTGTCTGTCTGTCTGTCTGTCTGTCTGTCTGTCTGTCTGTCTGTCTGTCTGTCTGTCTGTCTGTCTGTCTGTCTGTCTGTCCGTCCATATGGCTGGACAGAGCTCCGCTTCTTTGTTTCTTCAAACGAAATGCGCGTTTGTCTGTTTCGGCTTTTGTTTCTTTCTCACCCGTACAGACCCACACCCATCCCCCGCCCTACCATCTGTCTGTCTGCCTGTCTCTGTCTGTCTGTCTGTCTGTCTGTCTGTCTGTCTGTCTGTCTGTCTGTCTGTCTGTCTGTCTGTCTGTCTGTCTGTCTGTCTGCCTGTCTGCCTGTCTGTCTGTCTGTCTGTCTGTCTGTCTGTCTGTCTGTCTGTCTGTCTGTCTGTCTGTCTGCCTGTCTGTCTGTCTCTCTGTCTGCATGTATGTATGTCCGTATGTATGTATGTATGTATGTATGTATGTATGTATGTATGTATGTATGTATGTATGTATGTATGTATGCATGTATGTATGATGTATGTATGTATGTATGTATGTATGTATGTATGTATGTATGTATGTATGTATGTATGTATGTTTGTCTGTCTGTCTGTCTGTCTGTCTGTCTGTCTGTCTGTCTGGCTGTCTGTCAGTCTGTCTGTCTGTCTGTCTGCCTGTCTGCATGTATGTACGTATGTATGTATGTATGTATGTATGTATTTAAGCATGAATGCTTGTATGTATGTATATATGCATGTATGCTTGTATGTATGTATATATGCATGTATGTTTGTATGCATGCATGTATGCATGCATGTATGTATGTATGTATGTATGTATGTATGTATGTATGTATGTATGTATGTATGTATGTATGTATGTATGTATGTCTGTTTGCAGCCTTTAATTTTCGTTATCTATTTTTTGCTTTTTCACATGGACCTATGCATCCTTTTCTAAGGAGCCTTGTATTTATCTTTTTATACTTGTTCTTACTGTCCTAAGGTCATACACTGTTTATAGTTTCAAGTACATTAATAACAGCACATCTCCCGTAGAAAAGTTTATGAAAATTTTCTTAGCTTCAAGCTTTGCATTAATTTTGTAAAAATGAATAG
>NC_134780.1:6125196-6140196 GCF_046742065.1 Oratosquilla oratoria | reverse complement strand
GCTCCTCTTCCTCCTTCGCTTTTTCCTTTTCCTCTTCCGCCTCTTTTTCCTTCTTCTTCTCGACTTCTTCCTCCTCCTCCACTTCCTCCTCCTCCTTTTACTTACTTCTTCTTCTAATTATCCTACTCTTCCTCCTTCTCGTTCGTCTTCTCTTCGTTCTATTCCTCTTTCTCCTCCCGATCCAATTCCTCTTCTTCTTTTTCTCGTCTTACTCCATTTCTACTTCATCCTTTTCCCTTCCCCTCCCCTACTCCTCCTCCTCTTTCTCCTCCTCCTTCTCCTCTTTCTCCTCCTCTTCATCTTCCCCTTTTCTAATGCCAACCCACTTCATCCTTCCCCTTTCCTTCCCTTTCTCCTCCTTCTCTTCCTTTTCCTCCTCTTCCTCTTCCTCCTCTTCCTCTTCCTCCTCTTCCTCTTCCTCCTCTTCCTCTTCCTCCTCTTCCTCCTCCTCCTCTTCCTCTTTCTCCTCTACTAGCACACACACACAATGTCTGGCCCTTACCTTTTCCAAGGCTATTCCGCAATTCTCCTTTTCCTCCTCCTCCTCCTCCTCCTCCTCCTTCTCCTCTCTCTCTCTCTCTCTCTCTCTCTCTCTCTCTCTCTCTCTCTCTCTCTCTCTCTCTCTCTCTCTCTCTCTCTCTCTCTCTCTCTCTCTCTCTCTCTCTCTCTCTCTCTCTCTCTCTCTCTCTCTCTCTCTCTCTCTCTCTCTCTCTCTCTCTCTCTCTCTCTCTCTCTCTCTCTCTCTCTCTCTCTCTCTCTCTCTCTCTCTCTCTCTCTCTCTCTCTCTCTCTCTCTCTCTCTCTCTCTCTCTCTCTCTCTCTCTCTCTCTCTCTCTCTCTCTCTCTCTCTCTCTCTCTCTCTCTCCTATCTTTCTCCTCCTCTTCGTTTTTCTCCTCCTCCTCCCTATCTTTTCCTCTCTCTTTCTCTACCTCCTCCTCCACCTCTTTCTACCCCCTCTCCCCCAATCCATCCTCCTTTTCTTCCTCCTTCACCCATTCCTCCTTCGCCACCCCTTCACTCCCTTCTCCTTCTCCTCCTCCTCCTCCGCTTCTTCCTCCTCCCCATACTCCTCTAGCACCCTCGCACGCTGTCCAAGGCTATTACTCAATTCTCCTTTTCCTCCTCCTCCTCCTCCTCCTCCCCCTACTAGTGTTTCTTTCTCCTCTTCATTCTCCGCCTCCTCTTTTTCCTTTTTTTCTTCTCTCCTCCTTCTTCATCCCATTCTCTTTTTCCTACTACTCCTACTCCCCCTCCTCCTCCTCTTCCTCCTCCTTCTCCTCTTCCTCCTTCTCCTCTTCCTCCTCCTCCCTCTTCTCCTCCTCCTCCTCTAGCCCTCCCTCACACTGTCCACGGCGATTACGCAATGCTCCCCTTCCTACTACTCCTCCTCCTCCTCCTCCTCCTCCTCCTCTGCCGAGTCATCTCATCTCCCCCGCTTTGCTCCAGCGCAGACAATCCTTTGGCTGAATAAAATCACCTGGCGGCAGGCAGAAGAGATACATTAGAGATCATGAGTACCAGTGATAAAGGCAAACCAAAATTATATATATATTTTAATAAAATCGCCAAAATCAATACGTAACTCAAAAACCTTTTTTTTTTTTTTTTTTTTCGTCGAAGATGTCTCCCGTTCCTTTCCCGCTTCTTTTCCCTTCCTCCCTCCTTCCCCTCCCTCCTCCCACACCCTCCCTCCTTCCCCTCCCTCCTCCCCACACCCTCCCTTCTCCGCCTCCCACATCCCCAGACAGAAGACCATAAGACCTTTCCCTTTCTTTGTTCCCCTCTGTTTGGTAAACCCTTTCTCCTAACCTTAGATTCTTAAAGCGTTCTTTCAAGACTCCTCCTATTCTCCTCCTCCTCCTCCTCCTTCTCCTCCTCTTCCTCCCCTTCCTCTTCCTGCTCTTCCTCCTCTTCTTCCTCCTTCTCCTACTCCTCTTCTTCCTCCTCTTCTTCTTCCTCCTCCGTATTTGCTTACACTATTGATCCCCAAATCTTGGGTATCCAGTTTTCCAGTTGTCTGTTTTTATACCATTGATCCAAGATTCTAGACCAGGAACTCCCAACCTGTCGCTCTGGAGCACCTTCTTCTTCTTTTCTTTTTCCAGGTCTAAGTCTTATAGAGGACTGATACGATGAAAGACTATTCATAACGGTTTTATCCGTGCCCTCTGTACAATTGATTTACTTTTCATCATCATCATCATCATCATCATCATCATCATCATCATCATCATCATCATCATCATCATCATCATCATCATCATCATCATCATCATCATCATCATCATCATCATCATCATCGTCATCATCATCGTCGTCGTCGTCATCATCATCATCATCATCATCATCATCATCATCATCATCATCATCATCATCATCATCATCATCATCATCATCATCATCACCATCATCATCATCATCATCATCATCATCATCATCATCACCATCATCATCATCATCATCATCATCATCATCATCATCATCATCATCATCATCATCATCATCATCATCATCATCATCATCACCACCACCAATATGATGAAGTACTTCCTTCATTTCATTCTGGCTAAGACCAGGGGGGGTATGCATTTGAGGGCGGGGAAGGGGGGGGGCAGTTGGACTCTGGCCTCTTGTTGGGGAGAGGGGGGGAGGGAGAGGGAGGGAGGGAGAGGGAGAAGCGGGGGGAGGGGAGAGTGAAAACGTAGGAGACTATCATCGAATTCGAATTCGAGGTTGCAGGAAGGTCGAAACTTCTATACAAAATACTACGAAAATAACCCTTAAGTGTTCTTAGGGCGAAAAGAAAGCGGACTTCAAGCATTGTTGTTATTTGAAATGAAAAAATGGTATACCTGATTTATTACAAAAGTATTTTATTTTGTTTTATTTTGTTTTGTTTTATTCTATTCTATTTGTTTATCTGTTTTTCCCCTTTTTACCAAGTGAAGAAATACTCTGAAATATACCTATTAACTGTCAATGTGTTTCCTCTGCTAAATAAGAATACTTAGTGGTAAGCAAAAAAGTACATAAATATACATATATATATATATATATATATATATATATATATATATATATATATATATATATATATATATATATATATATATATATATATATATATATATATATACAATAAATCAGTTATTTTAAGAAAGGATAATTTTCAAGTTTTTATGTCAGCAATATAGACGTTTGTAGTTATTTTACAAATATTTTTCAGTCTTATATGTAATTTGTTTTTAACTGCTCACTCAGCTGCAATATCACGTCATTGTTATCAATTTCATATTTTAAGTCCTGAGTACCTCGCATATAAAGTTACTTTCACCAAAATGAAACGATCCTGCTCGCGCGAACTCAAACTCTCGACATTCTCACGTACAAAAATGTGACGTCATCATCACTGTCGACATTTCGTATATGTCTATAATCCCAGTGTTATTGGCTTCCTTTCTATTCGTAATATCGTGATTACTAACACAGAGAAATCTTCACACTATTTCAGCGGTAACCGTTATTTTCACAAGTGCTGGCGTGATCTTCGAACCTCAACGTGTCTTGTCGTTATAACTTAAGAACGAGGCTGTGTTTTCGATGTCTCCTTAGATATCTTCACTGCAAGATTTCTTTTTCCCTTCCGTTAATGAAACCTTCGCGATTTTCTATTTCTTTATTTTGATACTTAATCTAGAGGCGTTATTTTCATCTGTTAACTTAGCAAAAAAATATAGACATACTTGTTACCAGCACCAATGAAGATTCTGCTTCACGGCAATAATGGCATGCATTCCATCCATGACTGGTTAATTTTTTTTTTTTTCACAAAACGTTTAATCTGATACAATTTTCCTTTACTTCAAGTGTCAGGTGTCCTCCGTTCAAAGTCGCGGTCTTATTGTGCTCATTGGTCTATGGGAAGGTCACCTGGAAAAAAAAAATCCCACTCCATGCAGTGGGAAGTGATAACCCTTGGTAGGGCAAATCCGATGTTTTTTTTTTTTTTTTTTTTGTTTTTTTTTTTTTTTTAAGTTCGACGCTGGTCACCTCCCCGCCTGGTCAGAGCTATCAGGAACCAAAGGAACAAGCCCGCAGTGGGGCCTGAGACTCGAACTCACCCACTGGACTACCTATTAAGTAGAAAATTATTAATCTCAGAAGGTAAAATGAGATTCCACACATCATTCCAACTGCTGTGCTCCATAATTTTTTTTTTTTTTTTTTTTTATCTGCAAGAAGTCTAGCGGAAAAGGCTTTTGATCTTGGACCCATTTTCTTTAATGTCGTGAAGGTTAATAGCCTGGACGAACCTTGGTCTACATTATGTGTCCGCTAGTCATAGTTTGTGATCTTCTCACGTCCATTTCGTAAGTGTACAGAATCAAGAATTAAGCCTCAGTGACAGGGGGACATAAAATCCAAATTCGTTTATCAAAGAAAGTCTTCATTCTCCGCCTCCAGAAACCTCTTACGCTGACATCCACTCAAGCTTTACTCTATGCGCGCGTAATGAGTTAAAATTTTCCCTTACAAGTGAGATTAATATCGGTTTGAATTACACATCGTGACATATATCTCAAGCGTCTGGCCTGTGAGATTCCTCATTTCGTTATATTTCATAAAAATAAAACTTTCCTTTCTCAAACGATAACGTGATCGGCACCAAAAAGTGATTCACAAAGCAACGATTCGGCAAATTGTCTCATGGACAGCTGATGCCCAAGACAATAGTATTTGTGAATTCTGTTTTGTTTAAAATCGAAAGATTTCGTCTTATTTGGTCGCGGTATAAGCCAGCTGGATGCTACTGCGCCCTGGCACCAGAGAGGTTGCCTGATTGCATAGGCCTAAAGCGGACCCCACACGATCAATACTATTGCGCAATATTCCATACTGTACAATATTATTGATGGGGTAGGGATGGTTCGTGATGGTTGGAAAAGGAGATAGTGATCTCTAGAACCCTTAGTCGCAACCTAAATGGCAAACGGTGTCAGCCCAGTGGTCAATAATATTGTACAATGCAGAATATTGCGCAATAATATTGATCGTGTGAGGTCCGTTTTAGAGCCATAACCGCCGAATCTCCCGGTGTGGAATTTACTGATATTACCAGTTCTTTTGCTTTCAACTTCCCTTTTTCCTAGTGATACTACTATTTTTACCGTTACTGCTACTTCTGCTACTACTACTGCTGCCGCTTCTGCTACTACTTATACTACTGTCAATTGCTTTCCATCAAATATCAATTTAAATAGTGCAAAACCTCCCGAACTGTATAACCTTCCTCCACAATTGTATTCTCCTTTCCTTTACCCCCTCAGTTACCCTCGTGAAGGCCACCTCACTTTCCAGATCCCACTTCTCCACAAAGCGCCTTTCCACCTCTTCCACCACCTCCACCTCCTTTTCCGAAGCCGCATCCACATGCAGTCTCCCTCTTCATCTCCTTTCTCGTCGCTGGAAGCGAGTCCAACAACCTCAGTGACTCCAAAAGGTCTCTTCAGTTTTTGCAGACCTCAGCTTAGATGGAAAGGGTTCTACGCCCTTTCTTCTATCCTTTCTCCTCCTCTCCTTCCTCCACCTCTCCTTTCTCCACCTCGCCTTTCTCCTCCTCTCCTTCTTCCTCCCTTCCTTCCTCCATCTCTCCTTCCTCCTCCCCTCTTTCCTTCTTTAAATAATAGTTAATTTTTAACTTGGTCGGTATCAAAACATTTACGTTAACATATACTACTTTTATTTTCTTTCCATTGCTCACTGCTCCGATTCAGAGTTCTCCAGAAAGAAATATAAATAAATAGATGAATAAATAAAAACATTTTTATTGTCTTGCGTCTTTTTTTTTTGGGGGGGGGACTTTATGTACTATCTTTTTTTTTTCTCAGTCGCATCTCTCTCTATCAAAATATCTTTTAAAGTTTTATCTTTCTTGTTTTCGTACCTAATCTCATTTGTCGAAGCTTTTGATCCTTTTTTGTATCTGCACTGGAGTAGATTGAGTCATTTGACACAAATGTTGATATGATATTAGTGACTTTACTCAATCCCTGCTTTCTTCTTTCTGTCTTTGATGGAATATGGTCTATGACACTTTTTTCTTTTGTCTACGACATTTCGAAAATGCATTTTCCAATATTTTGGTATCATACATTTTCATACATTTCTATCTTTCCTTTTTCTTTCTTTTTTTTTCTTTCTTTTTCTCCTATTTTAGTTTTTTCTTCTTGTATTTTCCTCCATTCATCTTTTCTCCTTCATCAACTCTTTAAATTTCTTTTCATTTGACTTGGCTTTAGTATCTCTATCCTCTAGTTTATATCTAAACTAAACTTATCTTCTTTCACTACTTCCTCTCTAAGTTTCAATTTTCTGTTTAACACTAGATCCAATCAACCTGCCTAATACATATTCTAAAACTCCCATCTTGGATCCTGGTGAGAATAACAATTATAACATTAAAACGAATGTATACCTGGCTGTCTTAAGATGAACTTTTGATTTCTTTACGGCGATTTTCTTGCCTCCACTGCTTATCTCTCTCATTTCCTTCGTTCATTATTTCTTTATCTATTTATTTTTCATTACATTTCCCTTCACACAAAGCCTCGCGAGATCTCTCATGGATTCTTCCTTCGGTTAGATCAGCACTCTTCGATTCGCTTTTGTTTGTTGTGATACATGACCTCCGCATGTCGACATTGTACATCAGAATATATGTGTGCGTGCGTGCGTGTGTTGGGGGGGTTTGGGTGTGGGTGTGGTTGTGGGTGTGGATGTGGGTGTGGGTGTGGGCGTGGGTGAGGGTGTGGGTGTGGTGTGGGTGTGGGTGTGGGTGTGGTTGTGGGTGGGTGTGGGTGGATGGGCGTGATTCGCCATGGTTCACTATGGTCTTAGATCACGTGTTGGACTCGTGATCGACATCTCTTTCCCTTCCAGAATAGAGCTTAGAGCTCGTATATGGCCGATCTATGGTAATTATGTAACCTTACACGCACACACACCCAACTCCCCGCCCACGAATGTTAGAGTAACAACTCGCAGCGCAGTGATGCTGAAATTATTTCAGCCCTGGGCGGGATTCGAACCCGGACCGCCGTAGTGAAAGCCGGGAACTCTAACAACTGTGTGTGTGTGTGTGTGTGTGTGTGTGTGTGTGTGTGTGTGTGTGTGTGTGTGTGTGTGTGTGTGTGTGTGTGTGTGTGTGTGTGTGTGTGTGTGTGTGTGTGTGTGTGTGTGTGTGTGTGTGTGTGTGTGTGTGTGTGTGTGTGTGTGTGTGTGTGTGTGTGTGTGTGTGCGTGTGTGTGTGTGTGTGTGTGTGTGCGCGCGTGTGTGTGTGTGTGTGTGAGAGAGAGAGTGAATGCACGGAGGTACATAATTATCCACTCACGCAGTAATATATGCACGTCCAGTACAGTACGTGCGTATGAATACAAAGATGTGTTTACATTTGAAAGCCAGTACATCTAAGTATGAACTTCTCAAGAATAACCCTTAGTAAATTTGTGGTGTCGTGAACACCCAACAGATGGCAGCACAAGCTTATAGTTTCGTTCTTGTGTTGTTTCAGTACTAATTTTGAGACGAATGTTGAAGCATTGTGACAAGTTGAAGGTGGAAAAAGAAGACAAGAGTCTAGTTTCGAGTTTATTCCTGACCGGTTTCGCTCTATAGTTCTTCAAAGACCCGTGTCTTCTTTTTTCACCCTCTTCAACATAGTATTAATTGTTAGACGTAACTGTGATGCCCAAATCAGGCAGAAATGATGATGCCATCTGTTGGGAGATCAGGTTACTACCAGATTGTCGTCTAATTTTGTGATCTGAACGTATATGTTTACTTAAGAACTTAAGATCAATTGATCTCAAATTCCTATTCTCATTTCGTAATTTATGATTTTTCAATGTCTTCTTTGGACCAGGGCAATGGATGAGATGTATGGATAACCCGTCATCCAGAAGGAGCCAAGATAAGAGGGAAGGAAGGAAGTGAATAGGAGTGGAACATAAGGGGATGGAATTAGTGGGAGTGAATTTTATGCCTTTGTTTTTTGGCTACCTCCCTTGTAAGGGGGAAAAAACCCTTGGTATATATTTGTATGGTCTGGCAGTATACCTTCCTTATCATGATTTATAAGAAACAAACATAGTATAGATATTATAACAATAATTATCAGATCCCAATGGCTCGAAACGTTTGGTTCTGAATAAAGCTTCATATTCTAACCTTCAAGTTTTATTGCTACAACATCTTGCATATATGAACTCGTATATTCATCGTCTTGGAACTTACGGTCTGTCCCACTGAGATAAATGAAATGGACTGAATGGCAGGTAGAATAAACAAAAAAAGAACCAAAGATAAAAGAGGCTCATTTAGGTAAAATACATTTCCTTTGTTGTCGAATGAGTGCCACGAGATGAATAAAATCGCCTGACGGCAGTCAGAATAAAAAGAACAGTGACACCCGTTGTCTGAAAAGGATAAACGAGACTAAATTTGTACTCCGAAAGATATCCATATTACCCGTTTATGGGTACTATTCTAATGACCCTATAAGTACATACCCATACTGATGACGTGCAATGCAAATAACATATTGTAGTGTGATTCACCATTGTCTTGGATCACGTGTTGGTCTGATGATAGACAGCTATTATCCTCCCGGATGCTCAGAGCTCATATATGACCGATCTATGGGTAATATTGTGACCTCACACACACACACACACACACACACACACACACACACACACACACACACACACACACACACACACACACACATAAAACTCATAGCCAACGAGACTTGTAATGACGGCTCGAAGTGCAGCAATACTGAAATTATTTAAGCTCTGGACAGGAATCGAACTCAGGCCACTGGATTACCCATTGCGAGCGGTACAACTGCGCGGTCGAGCCGTGTACAACCTTCAAGATGTCTAATGACCCATTACTATTCCAAGAACCCCATAACTGCATACCCATACTGATAACATACAATACAAATTCCATAGACAGTGTACAACCTTCACGATGTCTTATCGTTGCATAACACCCACACGAAATACCTTTCCTCTTTCCCTTTCTCCTCTTCTCCTTCCTCCTCCTCCTCCTCCTCTTCCTCCTCCTCCTCCTCCCCGTACCTCCATGCACGCTCACGCCTGAGTCTCAGAGTCTCATCTCACAATGGAACGGTACCTCATTGTGGGTACCAACATTGATCACAAGAAACTTTCGTCCCTAGGGTACAATCAACCCCGGTAACGTACCCATCTTAGGTTCGGATGCATCTTCGCGTAGATGTCTTGTGTTCTTTATGGTTCCATGGATAATGGATTTCGGGTCTTCATACGCGCATGCGCGTATGGAGACTTTCCAGGGGACAGTGATGCAAGACTTGATGTCCGTCGAAGATCTTGTCGTTCTCCTTTTTTTTTTTTTTTTTTTTTTTTTTTTGCAACTTGCTCTTTTGATATTGTCAAACGACTTCTCGAAATCTAAGAAGAACGCGCCTTCCAGGTGCTCACTCCACCACTTTAAGATACTTCCAGACACCCAAACTAAATCTAAGATGTACAAGATCTACGTGTGGTATTAATACAACACAGTTACAAACAATCATTACAAGAATGTGGTTGTATTTAGATTTCTTATAATCTCCACTGATTGAGAAAACAATAATAACCTTATTAAATAGTAAAATGGAGAACTACTTAATATATATGTACATAATCATGAAATGTAACGTGTGCTACATTCAGGTGTACACAAGAGTACATTGTACACCTTGAGCTTCCTATTTATCCTACTCCAAACTCCCTAACCCCTAAATGCCCAAATATAGATACGACACAGTGGGTTTTATGCCCTAATGTTCTGACCTAACACAGTCCCCCTTCGCCTCCACTTCTATTTTCCCACGTTCTCCTCCTCCTCCTCCTCCTCCTCCTCCTCCTCAACCTCCTCCTCCTCCTCCTCCTCCTCCTCCTCCTCCTCCTCCTCCTCCTCCTCCTCCTTCTCTTCCTCCTTCTCCTCCTCCACATGCCCTCTTTCTCCCTCCTCCTACACAACCTTTCCTTCTCCCTCCTCCTCCTCCTCTTCCTCCTCCTTCTCTTCCTCTCCCTCCTGCACGAGCCCTCCTTCTCTTCCTCCTCCTCTTCTTCCTCCTCCTCCTCCTCCGCCGCCCCCTCATCCCTTTCCTCCTTTCCCTTTCAACACTCCATGCCCCCCCACTCCCCCCAACTCTCCCGTCGGAAGACACCACTCCCGCAAGGAACCTCGATTGCATAAATGTTACATTGTTTATACTTTATGGGCTTTATTGACACCCCTACGGATCAGGGTCACGTGGCATTCGTTTTATGACTGGAAACTAACCTCCCTTCAGAAAGTATGTTGATTACTTCTGACCTATACTATCTCTCTTCTTTACTGCCTTCTTTAGAGGCTTCCTTTACTACCTTCTTGACTCCAAGGATAAAAACGCTAGTCTCTCTCTCTCTCTCTCTCTCTCTCTCTCTCTCTCTCTCTCTCTCTCTCTCTCTCTCTCTCTCTCTCTCTCTCTCTCTCTCTCTCTCTCTATCTCTCTCTCTCTCTCTCTCTCTCTCTCTCTCTCTCTCTCTCTCTCTCTCTCTCTCTCTCTCTCTCTCTCTCTCTCTCTCTCTCTCTCTCTCTCTCTCTCTCTCTATCTCTCTCTCTCTCTCTCTCTCTCTCTCTCTCTCTCTCTCTCTCTCTCTCTCTCTCTCTCTCTCTCTCTCTCTCTCTCTCTCTCTCTCTCTCTCTCTCTCTCTCTCTCTCTCTCTCTCTCTCTCTCTCTCTCTCTCTCTCTATCTCTCTCTAACCTCTCTCTCTCTCTCTCTCTCTCTCTCTCTCTCTCTCTCTCTCTCTCTCTCTCTCTCTCTCTCTCTCTCTCTCTCTCTCTCTTCTCTCTCTCTCTCTCTCTCTCTCTCTCTCTCTCTCTCTCTCTCTCTCTCTCTCTCTCTCTCTTCTCAACCTCTTGTCTCTCGCGATAACCCTGCTCCGACCTCACCTCATATCACGGAGAGGAACGACCCAGCTAGGGGCGAACTCACCTCACCTCACCTCAATTAACCCTTCAGCATTACCGAAGTCCTCCCCTTCATCGACTGAAGTCGCCTGGCATAAGATCAACTCAAATCTGTCGATCGCGCCCCACAAAAAAAAAGAAAAAAAAATCCGAAGGTGACCTCAATTAACCTTTCAACGTTCAAAGTTGCTTTAAGATATCTGTCTCGACTTAATAGCAGACTTCTATATCTTCGAGTTGGAAGAAAGGACCTACAGGCCAACCTATAGCTATATTATATACAGTATACTTTAGCTATACTATACTTATAGCTATACTAACCCTATCTACACAAAGGCATGTTACCTTGCACGCCGGCGGCATAACCTGAAGCGTTTTGATCTCGTATTCGCTTAGTTATGGGTTCGAAACCCGCACTCCTCTCCGATTCCCAGCAGTGACTGTGACCTGCCCCTACAGATCAAGCGCATGATAGGACAAATGTAACGGCTTCGGCCGCAGTTATTCAGCGTCTCATGGCGTAGACGCCCCAATATCCCCATTCACCTTTCTATGCGCTACACACTCCCAAGGGTTTCTGAACCGACCCAGCTTTCGCCCAGAGCAACTCGGGGTCAATGCAGGTCATCCAGTACCAGAATCGGAACTCCCCGTCTCTCTTATCTTCCCCTTCCCATTCCCCCACCCACTTCCTATCTTTCTTCTTCCCCTCCTCCTCCTCCTCCTCCTCCTCGTCATCCTCCTCCTCCTCCTCATCTCCTCCAGTGCAAATATTGTAATACCAAGACAAACCTGATGAATTAATCACGTTTTTTTTCACTGTTGAGATAGAATTCATGAACAGTCCTTTACTGGCCTGAAGTTTCTTCTCACAAAAAAAATCGTCTGGTTTTATCCAAGATAAAAAAAAATGATTGGTTCCGAATTCCTTCTTTAAGAAAATAAAGAACTGCCCTAGATACTTCAATGGATTTTTTTTTTTTTTTTTTTTTTTTTGACAGGACCTTACTGCCTAGGTCCCGGCGGTTCTAAAACCTGGAAGGGCCCCTGGGAAGGGCCATTAGTCACTAAGGAGAACCATAGGCCCCTGGGAAGGGCTACGGGTCACTAAGGCCCCTGTAAGGACAACAGCATTTCATAAGTGGGACAACGAACTAGAAATCTAACGGGGGTTGGCAGATGCCCGACGATTCAATTCAGCGTTGAAAAGGTGTTCTCCAGGAAGCTAAAGAACAGCATAACATAAGCAAGGACCACCTGAGAACACAGATCAAAGACTCCTGGACGACATGGAGGCTTTACTAAACTGAATAGAATTTGTTGGCGTTAGTATAAAACACCTCGAGGTATCATTTTTTTCATCTTATATGATCACTTATTTGTCTATATATTCATTTCTGGCTACATATTTATCTATTTATTTATTCATGTAACTATTTATTCATTAGTTATCTATTCGTTTATTTATCTATTTATTCATTTATTTACTTATTTATTTATTCATTTATTCATCTATATATTTATTTATTCATCTATTCATTTATTTGTCTATTACATATACCTATTTTTTATTCATCTCTTTGTTTATTAACTTATCTATTCATGTATTTATCTATCAATTTATTTGTTTTTATCTACTTATTTAGTTGTTTATCTACTTATTTATTTGTTTATTGATTTATTTGTTGATTTATATATTTACTTGTTTACTCATTTATCTATTTTTTTATTTATCTATCTACTCATTTATCTACTTATTTTGGTAGCCACATTTAAAGAAACAATACTAACCAGTACGTAAAGAGTTGAGATGATCAATAACCTTTTTAATATTGGGAAGGTGCCCTGGGTCAAATAAAATAGCCTGATGACAAACTAAAACAAAGGAAAAAAATATTACGCATTAAGAAAGGGCTTAAGATAACTTCAATATATAAAACTTAATACTCATTCTCATTCACATTTCATCTCAGGTCGAATGCACACCAAAGAATTAACTCCAGATAAGCTTATTTATCTTATGAAAGCCTTTCATCTTTGTTGGATGAAGATGACTTTCACGTGAAGATTAAGTTTTCATTCCCAGACTTCATCTCGGGCACAATTAACATTGCATGATGATACAGTACCCTATATTCAACTTGAAAGTATACCAAGACGTGCCATCGGCCAACAGAACTCCATAAGCCATCAAATCCATAATCCCTTTCTCCTCATTATTTGCAACTGCAACGCCCACATTATTCTTGACAAAGAGAAAACATTTTCAATCTCAAGGCATCACTTGGCTGATGGTAGATACGGACATCACGCCTCCATCACTTGCAGCTGTGATCACGCAATGGAGGGACAAGGGAAGAGAAAGGAAAAAGAAGAAAATGCTACGGCGCTTGTTCCCAAGTTTTTGCTATCACCTTGTTTCATCTCTTTTCCACCATATGTCTGAATATCACTCCCTTGTGAGGTTTACAAAAACTCAATATTCTGTAGGTTACGTAGACTGTAGAATTGTAGTTTGTAGAATGATCAATATCCCAATAGTTTAAGTCCAGGTGTCTGTGGTATCAATACCCCTTCCCTCTTGCCCCTAGGCTGAAACTTCTGTGCCACGAAGGGGGAAAGGGGGGATGAGTTGCCAAATGCAGGGTCGGACACTGGTGGCAGCGGTGGGAAGGTCAGCGAGCGTGAGAGCATACAGAATGCAACCAACACCTCCTCATGAACCCTCTTCAAATATTTAACCTTTTCACTGTGCAGGAGTGTGAGTGGAGGGCGGGGTAGAACTATTTCCTCAGCTAAATAGAATTACCTGACGACAGACAAAGGAAATATAGAAGTCGTTAAAAGTAATGTAAGGGCTAATAATCAAAATAAGGAGACAGTATGTACGCTGTGAATATCCTAACCAAAATTGAATTGAAACTTGTGTGTTGAAATCACTAGCTCCACCATTGAGATGTAGATTGTCAATGGGAAGGGTGAGATAGCAGTAGCGACGTCTATTCAAAAGTAGTTTCTACGTGTACTTTGCTAAACTATTGTCACGGCCTGGAGATCGTTTTCGGCCTCCGTTTCTGCTTCGAGATGTGGAGAGCTGTCCTTGTAAGGATGATAGAAAGTAGCGTTGAAAACACACAAACATACACGCACGCACACACGCACGCACACACACACACACACACACACACACACACACACACACACACACACACACACACACACACACACACACACACACACACACACACACACACACACACACACACACACACACACACACACACACACACACATATGCACGCACGCACGCACGCACTAACACACAGGAATAATCACTATGAAAGTAAAACATTACAAAGCAAATTGAATTAATTTAATTACTTTTCCAATGCTCAGACATTGAAGATGTAATCATACAAAAGCATATCAACAGTTTTCAAGTAAAAGTTTAGCAGATTCGATTCACATAATTATCTGGCTCTTAAACCAAATAAATTATCTACCAAAATGTCTGTATTTTCATGGTGTTTAACCTAATTGTCTTTCAAATCATTCTCAGACAATTCAACTATTAAGCTCGTTAGGAACATTTATATATAACTCAAGGACTTCTTATGTTCTCTTGTATAAACTGGTACCACGTTAGCACACTTTTAATCCTGAGTCACTCTCCCTTCTTCCAATGAACACAAATAAATTCTGAATCTTGTCTACTAGCTGTTCTCTAAGTATTCAGTCGGACATCCCATCAGAACTTGAACTTTTCCTAACTTTTAATGTTTGCAAATGTTTAAGTAATTTATTTCATCTTTATATATTTTGACTCAACATTCCAGTTCATGTCCTTTTCCTCTGTAAATTCATTTAAGCATCACAGATATTTCCTTCCACTTTAAATTTTATTTTCTATTTTGTCTCAGTTAACTACTAACAGACCAATAAAGCAGTTT
>NC_134780.1:6110196-6120196 GCF_046742065.1 Oratosquilla oratoria | reverse complement strand
ATATCTAGGTCGGATGCAAAAAAAAAATCATAATAATAATAAAATAATAAATAAAAACTATAATAATGTAAATAACAAATAAAATACATAAATAAATGCATAGGTATAGTTAAATAACAAACAAACAGGTAAGTAGTAAATAATAATAAATTGACATATAACTAATAACACACACACACACACACACACACACACACACACACACACACACACACACACACACACACACACACACACACACACACACACATGCACTTAACAAAAGTAAAATTAGAAATAAAAATGATAATAAATGTAATGATGAAAGCAGATACATTACAGTACCAAAATCTAATATCAATTCACACCTAGACACTTTCCTCCTAAAAGCGGGCATTAGAATAGCCAGGACATCAGGTAACAAAGTAGGACATTTGATCACACATAGCTACAATAATCCCACTAACGAAAAAAGCATTGTTTATAAAATCCCGTGTAAAAGCTGTCCCTCTTCATATTTTGGTGACTTAATAAACGAATAAATGAACATTAAAATGACGTCAAAGCCCATAGATCTTCTTACTCCATAGTAATGCATGTGGATAAGTATGGCCACCTTCCAGACAGGGACAACACAACCATATTAAATAAAGGATCATCCAAGAAACTGAGGAAGACAATTGAGGCAGCATACATTTTTTAATCTTGATCTTTTCTGAATCATTATGTAGTCGAATTATAGCGGTACCATTCGCATAAATCTTTTCTAAAACCCTTACAATCAATTCGTTTGCACCCTGATTGCGTAGCGAGTTTAGTATTGCTATTTGTTCTACCGAGTCAAAGGCCTTCTCATAATCTACAAAAGCTAAACACAGAGGTATATTGTATTCTGTCGTTTTCTCGATTAGTTGGTTAATCGCCTGCAAATGGTCTAGAGTCGAGTATCCGCTCCTAAAACCTGCTTGTTCTCTCGGTTGGTTTCCATCTAAAACTTGACTCAGTCTATTTGTAAGGATCTTGGAGAATACTTTATATACATTTGATAGTAAGCTAATCGGTCTATAGTTACTAAGGTCCTTCTGGTCTCCTTTTTTATGAAGCAAAATCACTATAGCATTGCACCACGATTCAGGAACGCTTTCTTGACGTAAGCACTGGGTGTACAACTGAGCTAACTTAATATGAACTTCTTTCCCTGCGTCTTTCAACAGATCTATCGATATACCATCTTCCCCAGGTGCTTTTCCTCGTTTCATATTTTTAGAGCAAATTCTACTTCTTCCTTTGTAATCTCTGGTACACTACTAACGTCTACAGATGAATTTACTGACTCAACTACGGTCTTCGATGAGTAAAGCTCTTGGTAAAATTCCTCTACTCTTTTTACCATTCTCACTCTGCAGTTAATGATTTCTCCATTTCTATCTTTCAAACATATCATTTGCTGTCTTCATAACGCATGTCTGCGCTCAGTCCCTTTAGTACTTTTTCCTTTTCGAATTGTTTCCTCTATTTCATCCATGTTTTTCTTCCTTTTCTCTGATCTCTGTCTTTTGTTGATTAGTTTATTTAGTTCTAATATTTCTATTTCGTCTCTCCTGCTTTTGATCTGCATGGTCCTCCTTCTTTTAATTAGGTCATTTGTAGCTTTGGAATATTTGTTTTCTCTAATACTTTCTTACTTTCTCTGCCGATTCCCTAATGATACTGATCAAATTCAAATTCATATCCTCGACTGTGTTCTCGTTAGTTCTTAGAGCTTCGAATCTATTTTTAATTTCTAACTGAAAATCTTTCTTATTATCCTTAACCTCTGCTAGGCTGATTTTTTTTTTAAAACTAGTTTATTTCTCTCGGCTCTGAAATATATATATATATATATATATATATATATATATATATATATATATATATATATATATATATATATATGTATGTATATATGTATGTATGTATGTACGTATGTATATATGGACACAGTTTAAAGTCTGTTTTCCCTATCCCATTCACTGCCTGCAAGGCTATTATTTAAACCTCATTCATCATCAACATCACCTGTCTCAGCAATCCTTTCGTAGACGATTAAGACGTCTGACGTACAACGTCGACGTCTAATCTTTGGGGTTGCGCAAGAAAAAGTACTGAAGCCACTGCTGCAAGTTTAATGAGATTTATACTAGAAAATAGATAATAAAAAATGCGCTGATAATTTTATTATCTATTTTTGAAGAACCAAACTTTTAAGTCACATCTTTAAACCAGTAGTTGTCGTATACGTGCGTACATACATGTGTATACATGTACATATATGTACATGCTGATAATTATGATAATTGTTGTCTTGGGTTTTATCGACTGGAAATCTGCAGCTTCGCAATGTTTAGCAACCATCCTCAGACCCTTTACACAAATCTCTGGTAAGGAATATTAGATTGCGGTCTGTGTTTTGTGAGATTGTCTCCATGTCAATGGCATATTGTAGTAAGATGAAGGGGTCAGTCACCGTTTGTCAATTCTTTATGAGAAAAAATAGGGGGGCATGCAGTCAAAGTTGATATATATAGAGAGAGAGAGAGAGAGAGAGAGAGAGAGAGAGAGAGAGAGAGAGAGAGAGAGAGAGAGAGAGAGAGAGAGAGAGAGAGAGAGAGAGAGAGAGAGAGAGAGAGAGAGAGAGAGAGAGAGAGAGGGAGAGAGAGAGAGAAATCTTAGGCCCAGTCCGGAAACCGAATGTCAACCCCTCGGGGCTGCACCTCCAGAAGGAGATGAGAGTATTGGCAGGTTCTGAAGACGGAGGGGGGGGAGGGGGAGCAGGGAAATTATCCTCTCTCACGTCCGTCTGACAGGAACGCCATTTGCAGAAACCTCTCTTTGGTCAGCGTACATGCTGACACATAAAAACGCGTGTGAACAGAAAGGCGGATGGGCCGGCGTTGACTGTGAATATTAAGAGAGGAACAGAGAAAGCGACTGGTAAAGAATAGTGTGATATTAGCAAAAGAAGATGTGTACTTCAAGTTTGTGTTGTAAGATATATACATAAGAAATATCTAGTAAAAAGTAAGGATATTTTTGGAAGGTTTTCATGTACCTGGGGAAGACGTATGGTATGGTTTGCAGAGCAGTTTTGTGAAGATTGTTACATGTACGTGGAATAGAATAAAGTTTGTTAAACGCAGTCTTTTTTTTTTACATGAGTAATATGGAATGCGTGAGGGTCGAGGATGGAGTGAGTGAATGATTTGATGTAAATGTGGAGAGATGCGTTGGGGATGCATGATGTCGCCATATTTGTTCAACGTATTTATGGACGACGTTGAAGTCTTATCGACAGCAAAAAAAAAATCGAGACTTTTTTCACTTAAATATTAAGTTTCCTTATTCAATTTTCTTAAACAATAGCTCCATTGAAAACGTGTGACATGATAGCTCTCAGACTTAGGAAGAATTTGCTATTTGATAATTCATTGATAAAAAAAAAAGTGTCAGACAAATAAAGTTGCCTGCAAGTTGTCAGGTCCAACGACTACATGTTTGTTTCAACAGTCATTTAGCTTGTCTGGAAAATAGAACAAATATTACATCATAAGTGATTATAATATCTTGCAGGTCAAAACAGAACACAAAGTGGTTGGACCTAACATCTGTTAGGCAACTTTTTAGTTGCCCAACAACTTAACCTAGCAACTATAAAATCGCAAGTGCGCAACAAAAGTTCTTACAGACTCTCACATCATTTCTTACCTTTTTCTTTTCAAGCTCCGTAACTATTGTTAATGATATGCCGGAGCTTACGATGAAGATAAGATAAGCAGACCCGACTATCCTTCTGAGGTTCGTGTCGATTTGTTTTGGAAATCTTAAATCAGAATTACGACCCACAGAGCGAGAGTTCTACGGTCTTATGAATCACGAAGATACAGTCTCTAGCAAAAGTGTTAAAGAACGGCATGATGTCCCCTTTTGCAAGTAACGCAACTGTTGCCAGTAAGTGTCCGATACATTCTCCTTCGTAATATTGACTTTATGGGTATTCCTGTAAAGAAAAATCCATTAGATATTCCCCCAAAAGAATGACCAAATATTCGGTAGATTTATTAAGTGTTCGTCCACTCTCGTTGAGGTTACGTAATGGAAGACGTTGCCTGGGTCATGACTTTTGAGACCCGCTGTGCCTTTAGCGCATGATTTATTCACGAATGCTTGGCCCCCCCGACTTGACCTCGTAGTATTAGTCTCGGGTTAAAAAGGGATATTTTCTTCGGCTGTGAGGAACACACCGCTTTCAACCGTTCCACCCTGAGGTCCTGCCTCAAATGAATAAAAACGCGTCTTTTGTAGAGTTCCTTATGGTAAGGGCTATCACATTGGGCTATTTTTCCTCCGACATCTTACCTCCAACCTCCATTTGAATAACTAGATTAGGACAGAAATCTAGACTTCTCTAAAAACATTTCAGTACTATGTCTAACATTCGTGTTGATTTACAACCTATCAGTTCATCATTCAGCTTTGCTATATATTGGATGGAAAGATAATTTGATATTTGGAGATTTGAAAAATAAGATATTATAACCGAAGTTGTTTTTACTCAAACGAACTCTCAACTGTCGGCGTTGGTGAAACCCCTGGAAACTCCTTTAATGCCGCACGTTAACCCAGTGGTTACCATGTCGAACTCATGAGCAGGTGGTCGTGAGTTCGATTCCCGGGAACTGCTGCATGCTTCTTGCGTTGGTTCCCGACAGCCTTGGCCAGATGGGGAGGCGACCCAAACACCAACTCAAAAAAAAAAAAAAAAAAAAAATGGCGGCTTGTCACAAGTGACCAAGCTTTGCCCCACAAGGGGTTTCTCACTTCCCACTTTGTGGGAGTGGGATAGTGAGCCTGAGTTCATTTAAGTTTAATTTCAGGAAATTCTATTCAGTTTAAGGAACCTCGCCTCTTGATAAACTCTTTCGATACGGTGGCTTATCTAAAGCGGTTCCTACACGATCAATAATATTGCGCAATATTCCGTATTGTTCAATATTTTTGCCGGTGTCCGGATGGTATGGAAGAATGACACAATATATTAAGACATCAAATGTACAGTTCAGACATGTGTACTACTTCAATATCATTATAATATTGTCCAATACGGAATATTGGGCAATAATCTTGATATGTAGGGTCCTCTTTACATACTATATTCAGACTGACGCCAAGCGATTTTATTCAGGCCTGAACAACCCTTTGGCTACAGCCAGCACCCCAAACCTCTTAAGAACAAAATATGTCAAGCGATTTCTTTCAGCTTTCAGATTTCAGATTTCAGATTTTCAGATTTCTTTCAGGTCATGCCCGAAACGAACGGGTTATCAGAATTTAATCTGTAATGATCACGCATTTTCTTTTCAATCGAAATTAATCTTCCCCTAACTGCCTAATCCTGCATTACACCATTCTGTATACCCACGCGTGACTCATGATATTATCAGACCTATACAAATACATATTTCATTATTGAGCATTTAATGTATTTTATTATTGAGCCTTTAATGTATTTCAATATACAGTGCAACAGTATAATCAAAGTTAATTTTTCATAGATAATTGCATCATTGTAACGATAGTGAAAGATATATCTACATACTTTTGTTATACTGGGTGGTCATAACGTCTACTGAGGGGTTGCAATTTGTGACCATTTCTTTATGAATTGACCTTAATCCCGATCTGTAGATCCAGCAAGAAAGGTTAACTGCTCATACCTCAAGAGAGACAATACATTTGCTGAGGAGACAATGATTCTATGTTGTATCAAAATTACATACATGCATTTGTATGGCCATGGTATGTGGTATGTGGTATGAGTATCCACATTAGTCCTTTCGGTTCGTGAGGTTACTCCCTGTCGTGGTTAAGACCAAACTCACGAACGAAACCAACCCTCCACCTTCTTGTGACTTTCTCCAGAAACATGAACTTAACACCTTTCGTCCGGGATGCCATTTCACCTCATCTTCTGACTTCCCTCAGTCCATTGTTGTTACCTCAAAATAAACATTTAGTGTCTGGGACTCTAACGCGATTGAAAAGAACAATGGAATGTTTAACACTGTGCATCCTCTGGCACCTTAGCTTACACTCTCTGGAAAGACGTAGAATGCGGGGGTGACATAATAGAGGTATTCAAATGGGTCCAAAGCTTTAACAAGGGTGATGCAGGTAAGGTCATCATATCAAGACAGCAGGGCAGGACTCGTAGCAATGGGTTTAAACTGGACAAACTTAGGTTTAAGACGAAAATAGCCCAGAACTGGTTTACCAACAGATCTTTTTACAAGTGGAATAGACTTATTAACAATGCAGTGAGCACTGAAACAATTGGTTGTTTTAAGAGGAAATTAAATAACTTTATGGATAGGGATGAAAGATGACAAGAGACATGGAACTACCTAGTGTAGGCCTTACAACCTCTTGCAGTCCCATCCATTCTTATGGAACAAAATCTTGAAAAGTCATCCTTAGTTTTCTTTCGTTCCTTTCAGTTTGACCGTAATCCTCCTGCAATTGTTTACAAATGTCTACCTACATCAGGACCCTCCCTTTATCCCACTGGGGTCAACCACACGAACACTCAGAGCTCAAACGGCCAAAATATATAAATAATGAACTTATGATTTCCTCTAAAGACAAGAATGGCGAAGATAAATGATTTATTAAAAACCATTGTGGATAATATGAAAAAGGTAAAGAAATAAATGATAAAGTTTTGGCTTAAGAAGTAAGTATATCAAACTTGGTAACAAAGTTTTACGAAGAAAAATACCAAAGGAGGGTATTAAAATGAAGGGGAAAATTTAGAAAAATAGTTTGAAGGTGACATACACTAATGTACAAGGAACTATATTGGCCATGTTAGATATCAATAACAATCTAGATAAGAAAGAACCAGATAGAATGTGTATAGTTGAGACTAAAGTAAATGGAAACAGTACCCCAGATGAAGAAGGAAACTATAATTTGTGGCGAAAGGAAAGAGGAGAAAAAGAATAAAAGAAGTTTTAAAAGCAGTGAAGAAAAACATAAAAGAAAACGAGGCGGTGCTGGGAGAGAGGTAATGAATATGAAAATAGCATCATAGTAAAGCGGTAAAAGAGACTTAGCAATAACTTACGACTCACGAAAGAAAAGAGTGTGAAGTGAAGCCAAAATACAAAGAGCTGCTCTCGTAATCAGCAACGCACCTGCAGGAATCTATTAGAAAGAACCACAAAGATGATCTCGGTGGAAGACTTAAACTGAAGGAAAGTGAATTGGGAAGTAAGAAACACCATTATATAAAGCAACGAACGATGTAATGACCCGGGAAATCAAAGAAACAAGATGAAGAGATAAAGATATACTAGCAAGAGTTTATTTACATTTAACAAAAAAAAAGTAAATGTTCTTGAATATATAAAATATCACTGTCCTACAGGTAAGAGCGAATATGTAATCCGCAAATACTACATGGCAGTAGGAAAAGGAGAACTAAGGGGTGGTTTATTAAGATTCGTTTAAGTTTTGCCACTTATTGTAATATATACTGAGGAAAAAATAAAACAAATAGTAAGATTTACTAGAATAAATACCAGTAAACATTCTATACCCACTGTGACCTGCTGGGTACTACCCTCAAGTAATATAACGTCACCTGCTGATTCTTACGATCCGTAGAATATCAGTAGATGAGTCATGTTGACAAAGTAAATACAACTTTGCCAAAGCAAACCTTCCAAGACTGAAAGAATTAGCAAAGAACGTGATTAGAAGGAGGTCAAAGATATAAATGAAATACATGAAAATTAAACAAGAGATTGAGGTGTTATGATTTGGGTGTGGAAAATATGTGACAAGAATGAATGGAAGAGAATTCAGAAAATTACTGATTTAAAAGGTGTGAAAAAAAAGTAAAGGATTAGAAAGGTGAACCAAAAAAAGGACCGTGCGTATGAAAGAAGAATGCAAGCAAGCTAGAAACAAATGCACAAGAACTGGAAGAGATGAAGAAAGAATCTTTTAGAAAAATATAATTGATCCATGTAATTAAAGCCAAAAATATTCTGAAGATTTGTAAATTGCAAACTAAGACAAGGGAAGGAATTTTCAAGCTAAAAGTAAATAAGATAGTATATGATTAACCTGAAATAATGAACACAAGTTTACAATTGACATTCACAATGTGTCTTCAAGAAAGAGAAAGGAACATTTGGAAAAGTTGTGTTAGATAATACAAAAATTATATTTTGGGGAGTGTTTGAATTACTAGAAATCCTAGACGTAAGAAGTGACACAGAGCCAGGTAGAATTCCAAATTAGATACTCAAAGAATGCAGAGATATATTAGTTAAAATCCATTATATTACTTTATGATACTAGAAGAAGGAAGAGTGTCCCGTGACTGGAAAAGAGCAAATGTAGTTCCAAATTTCAAAGAAAAAAGTAAGAATGAACCCATCCATTATAGATCAGTTTTCTCGACTAGAGTGATAGTCGGTTTATGGTAAGAAATTGTGAAACATAGACAAAGTACTTGAAAAATAAAGGGGCATTGGCAAATGACCAATTTTATTTAAGGAAAAGGTCCTACGTATCGAATCATTTAATTTTCTATCCAAGAGCTGTGTGTTTCAAGAGGGAGACAGCTGGATGGATCCTGTGTATTTGGACCTGGAGAAAGCTTCCGATATGATATCTCACATAAAATTAATGTAGGTGGAACATTAGAGGACCCAAAGTGAGCATCCTGGAATGGAAGAAGGATCTTTTCAAAATAATCTCGTAAGAACAGTTTTAAAGGATAAGAAATCAAGTTGCAAATAAGTGACTAGTGGAGTTCTACAGGGATTGATTCTGGCACCTCTAATGTTCCTAATATACGTCAACAACGTGATAGATGGATCAATTAGTTCCGCCAACCTATTCACAGGAAACATCACGATCATGATAAGTGTAGAAATAGAGAAGATTGCAAGCTGCTACATAAAAATCAAAACAAGATTTATGATAGTACCCAACAATAAAAGAAAAATAAATTTGATGTAAACATTTAAAAAAATTCGAGAATTAATTAAAGTAAGTTAAGACCAGTGTGGTATCATACATTGAAAATCAAACAATTATGAAGCAAAGGATTGACTTTGTATATTTGGCCATTAATAATTTGTCACCCGAGAAACATATTAACAGGATAACCGAAGAAGTATAGAATCTGTTGACAAATATAGAGAATACTTTATATAGAAATATATCACATACAAAGCAACAAAATATAAATATTTGCAAGGGTTCAATATACCATAGACTAAGATCGAATATCGGTTATATTACGTGTAAATATATGTAAGCCATCGCCTTCTGTAGTCCACCCTTTCTTTGACGTCATTTTCCCACTTGACTTGGGAGTGGAAGATTTGCGGTTCCCCTTTGCCGACTGGGAGACCATCGCGAGCATATGACCTCTTCACCTCTGATGTTAACCTGGCTGCTTTTGCTTCCTCCCACGATACCAGACGGTGCTTGCGTATTCTCTCTCTCTCTCTCTCTCTCTCTCTCTCTCTCTCTCTCTCTCTCTCTCTCTCTCTCTCTCTCTCTCTCTCTCTCTTTCTCTCTCTCTCTCTCTTCTCTCTCTCTCTCTCTCTCTCTCTCTCTCTCTCTCTCTCTCTCTCTCTCTCTCTCTCTCTCTCTCTCTCTCTCTCTCTCTCTCTCTCTCTCTCTCTCTCTCATTCTCTCTCTCTCTCTCTCTCTCTCTCTCTCTCTCTCTCTCTCTCTCTCTCTCTCTCTCTCTCTCTCTCTCTCTCTCTCTCTCTCTCTCTCTCTCTCTCTCTCTCTCTCTCTCTCTCTCTCTCTCTCTCTCTCTCTCTCTCTCTCTCTCTCTCTCTCTCTCTCTCTCTCTCTCTCTCTCTCTCTCTCTCTCTCTCTCTCTCTCTCTCTCTCTCTCTCTCTCTCGCTCTCTCTCTCTCTCTCTCTCTCTCTCTCTCTCTCTCTCTCTCTC
>NC_134780.1:6095196-6100196 GCF_046742065.1 Oratosquilla oratoria | reverse complement strand
ATTCATTCCTCGGTATTTTGACAATATCACATATCTAAATATTCACCTTTCCTTAATTACTTTCCTTACTTTCTCATCAGTATCACTGTAAAATTATTTTCTTATTCTTTCTTAAGTAGTAAATAGGTAAGAATAATTTTTTATAACAGATTGGTTAGCGAATGGAATAGACTTAGTAATTATGTTGTGAGCGCTGAAGCAATCGGTTGTTTTAAGAAATTACATAACTTTATGGATAGGGATGAAAGGTAGTAAGGGATATGGAACTGCCAGGTGTAGGCCTTATGGTATCTTGCAATCTCTTCCATTCTTATAGTCATATGTTCCTCATTCTCCTCTTGCATATTTCATGATGTTACGAGCCCCTTTAACTTTCCTTTCACTTTCTCTCACTCATACTATATCGTCTGTAAACAACATTGAAAATAGCCTCGAGTTATCACCGTCCCTGAAGATCAAACATTCTTCTATTTCCTTTACTTTCAGTTCCTTGTAATCTATCATTGTATATATTAAATGGCCAAGGTGAAACCACGCAATCCTTAGTAAGACACAACTTCACCTTGAACTCTCCTTTTTTTTTACCATACTATTAAATACAACAAACATCGTCCTCTCAAGTATGAGCGCCTTGTCCATACATCTTCCTTCTCTACGCTCTCACTACCCCTTCCCTCATTTTCTTTTCTTAGGTTCTGTTATCATTTTTATCATGCCTCTTCCTTTTGAGATCTTCAGGAACAATATTCCACGACAGACACTGTAGTCCATCCTTACTTTCTCCTCCTTATAGGCAGATAGAAACACAACAGACTCTCTAATTTTCTGACTTTTTTTTTTCTCCAAATATCGTTAAGTCATTCCATTAATGTTCTTCTTCCTTTTCCCAGCGTCTTTTGCGTCACATCACTCACTGCCGGTATCTTTCAGTATCTTTTTTTTTTTACTTTTATCTTTTCTTTGTATGTTCTCTACCTTCAACTCTGCTCGTCTCTATTCAATTCTCTCTCCTCTCAAATTACCTTTACTCTCATAATTATTAGTTTCTCTTGTTTTGTACACTTGATTAGTAATTAATTTCTATGATATACTGTATTTTGTATTATTAACTTTTCCTCCTCGTTTTTAATTTCTATTTTTTAAGCTTCCTCATAATTATATCTTTACCTAGAACTTTATTTTTTTTCTTATTTTCTTTATGTCGGACATAATCACTACTTGAGTGTCATCCACGTTTTTCTCTATGCTCATCGTCTTCATTTCTATTGCATTATTTTCTCTAAAGATTATTTGTCCTCTTCCTCTCCACCATTTAATACTTTTTCTTAATAACTTCTAAATCTACCAATTTCTACCAATTACTCATCAATTTCTACCAAGTACTCATCTCACCCTCGCTTGTTTAAGTAACTATAGTCTTTGCATTCAGACATCTTTAGTGGTGATGAGAATCAAATGAGTCAAAGTACTGTGACACTGTTTTATTATTTGCTAAAAAGCCTTTACAATAGTAACGAAAGCTATTAATGATATCACAGATATCATTACGTTCCATAGCCATGCCGCTCGACGATTCATGACTTCGATCAATTTGTACATCCTAAGCTTAGTTCGAGTTGGTCTCGGGGATCCTGCCGAGATCGGCGTTGGATATCTCGAAGAGGGATTCGGCCTGGTCACAGGGGAAGGCGTCTTGTGGATGGGCACAGGTGAGCGACTCCTGGCTGAAGACAGTCTGGTTGCCGCAGAAGAAGGAGAAGTGAGCGAGTTCGATAAGATTACCCTCCTCGTCGTTCATGGGGAAGCAGACGTGGAAGACGCGGCAGTCGTTGGCCACGTCGGCGTAGTACCCCCAGCGTCTTCCCTCGCAGGTGAAGCTTTGGGCAGGTTCTCCTCCCAGGATCTCGAGGTAGCCGTCGGAGAACTGGTAAGGTCCTTGGGCATAGACGGCTGCGGCAAGCGCGAGGAGGGCGAGAAGGAAGCGGGCCATCTGGAGAGGGGGAGGGGCAAAGCAACCACAGAGGAAGAAAGGTTAGGAAAAGGTAATCAAAAATGCTCAACAGGTACAAGTACAGAAGAGTCATCAATATTTGCATACTGGGTACGTGTATAGGTTTGTGTTTTTTGTTTTGGTGTGCACATCGTGTGTGTGTGTGTACGTGTGTGTGTGTGTGTGTGTGTGTGTGTTTGTGTGTGTGTGTGTGTGTGTGTGTGTGTGTGTGTGTGTGTGTGTGTGTGTGTGTGTGTGTGTGTGTGTGTGTGTGTGTGTGTGTGAGTGTGTGTGTGTGTGTGTGTGTGTGTGTGTGTGTGTGTGTGTGTGTGTGTGTGTGTGTGTGTGTGTGTGTGTGTGTGTGTGTGTGTGTGTGTGTGTGTGTGTGTGTGTGTGTGTGTGTGTGTGTGTGTGTGTGTGTGTGTGTGTGTGTGTGTGTGTGTGTGTGTGTGTGTGTGTGTGTGTGTGTGTGTGTGTGTGTGTGTGTGTGTGTGTGTGTGTGTGTGTGTGTGTGTAGACATTATCAGGATATGTGGAAATGGTCATAATGGGTAGTACTCTATAATCTAAAGATAGAGATAAGGTTTTGTAGACAAAAAAATATTCTTAAAATCTTATAGAAATCTAAAGCAGAGATGATATAAAAAGTTATATAAAGATAAAAGTATGAATAGCAAGGATCTTAGGAGAAGAGTATATGCAGGACAGGTAATTTACACAAAATTGATTCGATGAAACTTTTGTGAAAAGAGGTGAGCAGGGTCAAATGTAATTTTATAGATCTTGAAAACGTATATGACATATTACATAGGAGGTGATATGACAGACATTAGATATGCTCATACCTATGACAATTAGATATGAGGGAAGTATGAGTTTGTGCCTGTGTAAAGAGGAAATGAGAGTGGAAATGAATAAGGATTGTGTGATGTCTCAGATGTTGTTCACGGATGCAATAATGAAAGAAATTTGTCAGAACAATGGGGAAGGGGAGTGAAGAAGCGAAGATGAAGAAGGTAAGAGAAAGGAGTGTTCGGACTAGGAGTCAAAGTATGAGGCCCTGTTCACACTAATGGTTTGAACCGCGAGGAAACCGCGACGATACCGTATGGTCAAGGAAAAAATGCGCGGTTATGTGTGCACGGCTCCATTGACTTACACTGTAACTGAATCGCCGCGGATGAAACCGCTAGTGTAAACAGGGGTTAAGTTGTTAGTGGGCGATGGGAGAACAATAAGTGATAGTGAGGACAATGATATTATTATAACTGGAGAATATTAAGGTGATACTCTCCTGGTCTAGAATCTAGTTGAAGGAGTTGAAAGTGTCTAGGATCTAGATGTGGATGGGTTTGGGAGGCAAGGATGAAATGATCCATCCACTCAATATATGAGAAGAGAAAAATGTTCTTAAGGTCTTGAGTACTAAGGAGTGAATGGGAGAAAAGAAAACGTTGAATGTAAACATGATAAGGAATGCGTTTGCACCAATGTTGCTGCGTAAGTGACAAACTTGCTATTTGATGACGTCTGGGGGCAAAAGAATCGGAAGAAATAATGTCGGTTTGTTTGAGATATCCCTGTCGATTAAGAAAAAAAGCACAATATAGTAAATATGATTCGGAGTTCAAACGTGTGAGAACTGCGTGGGAAATTTGATAGGTCAAGTGAATCCAAGATGGAGTGGACATGTGGAGAAAATATTAAGGAAGTGAGTGGTGTATGAGTCAAGTAAGGAGTAAGGGATCGATGTTGAAAACCTAAGGAGGAACAATATGAAAGATGTGAGGAAATATTTGGCAACATAAGGAACAAATGTGATAGAGAGACTGTGGCTGAAAGACTGAAGTGATTTTATAAAACCCAAAAGACACATAGATGAAAGAAAAAGATTGGAGTTAGTATCTTCGCCACTTCAGTAGACTGAAAGATGAATCTGGAGAGACTATCCATCCAACGTTCAACAAAGCTGCATCAAAAATCCTGGGAAAGGAATTAAGTTAAATAATACGTCTCGTCCCCGCAAGCAGAACAATTCTTTGGCTACATAATACTAAGTGTATGTGTGTGTGTGTCTGTGTGTGTGTGTGTGTGTGTGTGTGTGTGTGTGTGTGTGTGTGTGTGTGTGTGTGTGTGTGTGTGTGTGTGTGTGTGTGTGTGTGTGTGTGTGTGTGTGTGTGTGTGTGTGTGTGTGTGTGTGTGTGTGTGTGTGTGTGTGTGTGTGTGTGTGTGTGTGTGTGTGTGTGTGTGTGTGTGTGTGTGCGTGTGTGTGACTATGTGAGTTTGTGGGAATGATGTATACATGTGTATGTATGTGTTTATGTATTTGTGTGTGTGAGTATGCATACATACATGAATTTATATGCATGTACAAGTATACATCCTATCATGCATGCAGATACGTAGTACGTATGCCCTTTATGTATATATGTAGTTATAGTTGACTGTAATCCTCAGCTTCAAATTAATTACAACTTGTTGATATGGATTTTGTAATAGAAATATTATTCTAATAACTAATATGAATTTTGTGCTCAAACAAATCTCACTCAGTATGGAATGAATAAACTATTATACGGCTGAGTTGTCTCGAAGTTTATGCCTCAAGAAACCCTTCCAATACGTTGACACACTTTATATATTTCCATCTGACATTCACCAAACGATTTTATTCAGGCAAAGACCCCAAACTCAGGAGTTATTTGGTACCTTTCCTGAATGAAATCTCATGGCGTTAGTCAGATAAAAGATAATGAAATATGACACCGTTAGAGAAAAAAATATTAAAGTATTTCGTTCAGGCCAAGATGGCGACATTTGTGTCAGCGTCGACGACTTCGGGTTGCCAGAGGTCAAGTCAGCGTCGATATTCTGTCGTTGTCAGGATCGATGACCTCGAAGTCCTGATAGAGACACCATCGGTGAGGCACGGTGCATACGACAAGTGCTCAAATGCCCGTGGTGTCGCCCGTAAACCGGATGTGGCACCACCAACACCACTCTCAAACCA
>NC_134780.1:6077696-6085196 GCF_046742065.1 Oratosquilla oratoria | reverse complement strand
GAAAAAGCAGATCCAAAAAGCGAAGAATGTTTACAATTATAGCCCCTGGTTTTTTCGTGAGTAAAAATAAAGACCAAAGTTGCAAGATATAGGTTTCACGAAACTTAATAAAATGATGTTTATCCTTTTTGATAAAGATTTTTTTCGACTAAACAAAATCGCTTGCGTCAGCCACAACAAACACGTAAATCGTCAAGGACACAAGAAAAGTTAATTGAGTTAAGATTGACCATTTTGATGCAGAGGCACAGATACTTGAAAAAAAATACTTTCAGTTGATTAATTTGATTAATTTGAAAAAATTTATCTTATATCTACGAATAACGTTATTCTTTAAACAACGAAAACTTTCTCTCTGTTGATTGGTCTATCTTTTTACATCACAGGCACATTTGATAACAAGAATGATAATGAAATCTTAACACGAATTAAGATATTGTAGTGTCATATGTTAACAGGTGAGAGTACTTGAAACCTCGGCTGTACAGCCCTGCCCAAAGGTCTTGAAGACTTAACCCGCATAATGAGTCTCACAAGAACAGATTCCAAGCCCACGACTGCAATTCGTCTTTCGATTCTTCTTCTTTCACGAGTCTCCATATAGTAAAAGGTGATTCTATTTTGTAACTGAAACTGTATTTATACAACAGTACCGTCCTGAACGTGATTGTATTGCAAGAGTCTTAGCAACTATGACGGGCGTTCTCTCAGTTGAATAGAATCGTTTGTCCTAAGTCAGAATAAAGATTATAAAGTTCGTCACAATAGTGATGAGGTTGATGACGGTTACCTCAACCCCATTATCTTGGGGTTCATTCAGAACAAAATATTCAAGGTCGTTATAACAACCAAAGTTTATTTGAAATCACCTCAGATATTTGAGTTCTCCCCATCAGATGAATAAAATAAAGACAGAAAGAACAAAATGCAAAAAGTGCGTCGCTGTATTGAAGGAAGAAGTGACTACAGTTTATTTTATTTTGGCTGACGACAGGCGATTTTATTCAGTCGATGGAGCAACTCCGTCACAAAAGCGTCGAAGGACTTTATATATGTTTTATTAATAACTGAATGTGGGTAATTCCCCGGTGAAGGATTGTCTAACAATTAGAAGAAGCCGTCAACCTCCTGGAAGATAATGCAAATACGAAAATACTAAATATACAACAATGAACGAAACTGTGGGATAGTTGCGGTAATTGTAATTGTGGTCGTGGGAATAATAATAAAAATCATCATTATCATCACCATCGTCGTCGTCATCATCATCATCATCATCATCATCATCATCATCATCATCATCATCATCATCATCATCATCATCATCATCATCATCATCATCATCATCATCATCATCATCATCATCATCATCATCATCATCATCATCATCATCATCATCATCATCATCATCATCATCATCATCATCATCATCATCATCATCATCATCATCATCATCATCATCATCATCATCATCATCATCACATCATCATCATCATCATCATCATCATCATCATCATCATCATCATCATCAATCATCATCATCATCATCATCATCATCATCATCATCATCATCATCATCATCATCATCATCATCATCATCATCATCATCATCATCATCATCATCATCATCATCATCATCATCATCATCATCATCATCATCATCATCATCATCATCATCATCATCATCATCATCATCATCATCATCAAGACGGACGAGAAAGAAAGAGGAGAAAAAAGGAGGAGGAGGAGGAGGAGGAGGAGTCCAGTGGCGATGTCGATGCATGAAGAAAAAGGAGAAAGAAAAATTAGCGGACGGTTATGAAAGGTGTAATGGCGGCCATAACAGAATAAATCCTAACTGGTGAGACGCCATTACGAGGAAGAGGAGTGGGAAGCAGGAGGAGGAGGAGGAGGAGGAGGAGGAGGAGGAGGAGGAGGAGGAGGGGAGGAGGAGGGGAAAGAAGGAAAGGCACGGGGATTATTCGAATGCAGGTGTGACTGTGAAGGCATTTTCTTTTTTCTTTCCTGGAACGAGAAAAATGCTTAGATATCATAGATTTTTTCTTTGAATTACTGATTTTATTTTTTCAGCAGGGACAGGATCTAGCAGATAGTCAGTGAAATATTATTACAAGTTATCAGATAGATTATGCGATAGTCGTACATAGCATTCGAGTAGCGTTGAAAAAAAGAATAACTTCAATCTTCGGCAATATCAGATATCTAGGAACACATTCTTAAGTATTATAGAAATATCAGCCACGAAATCCTAAGAGGAAAAAGTACATTGTCAGAAGAAAGAACAAAAAATATATCTATTTTTTTCATGCGCGCCAAATTGCATCACAGTTTAAGAAATAAAAATAATTCTGACACTAAATATAAACGCCAACACAAAGCTCAGTACATGAACGTAAGATAAAAGTTCAGTTAAGTAAATACACCAAAACAATCATGCAGCCTAACCAGCTTTGGTCATTAGATTTAACCATGTATGCAATATCAGTTTCATACACATTTACATGTATACATATACCAAAGGCTTTTCCCCCCTTATAAGGGAGGTAGCCTAAAAACAAAGGCATAAAAGCCACTCCCACCTATTCCATCCCCAACATACTCCACTCCCCTCCACTCTCTTCCCTCCCTCTTATCTTGGCACCTCCTGCATTTTGTCCACTGCCCTGCGTCAGAAGCAGTGTCACAAGACACAGCACATCCACAGCAAGGCCGCTTTATTAAATTGGCGACCCCCCTCTCCGTCCCCTCATGCAGAAAAGGAGAAGACGGGGAGAAATCCCTTCGGGCTGCGTCAAATTATTTCTCACACATACTCCCTCACCCCCCATCCCCCACCCCTTCCATCTTATGCATTACAGCATCCTCCATACACAACCATTCTCCATTCACCCCTATCTTCTGTCCTCTCCCGTCCTTCCTCAACAGTCAATCCCCTCTTCCCCAAAGCCCCTTTTACCCCATCCATCCATCTCATCCTAGGTCGACCCCTCATGTTCACTCCTTCCACCTCTGCCTTCCACACCTCTTTTACTATTATTTCTTCATTCATTCTTTCCATGTGTCCAAACCATCCCAATAGTCTTTCATCAACCCTATCTCCCAACTCTCTTTCCACCGCTGTTCTCCTCCTCACCTTATCATTTCTCACTCTATCCAGCCTTTTTTTAATGAAAGAATTATTATCAAAGCAAAACGTTTACAGATCAATATAGGTTAGATAAGATAACTGATTCAGAAGTATAAGTAACATATATGAATTTATACAATACATGGTTTAATACAATTTTTCTAGATTTTCCTAAGATTAAAATAGATAATCTCAAGGGATAAGAAATAACCCAAAAAACTAGAAAATGTACGTTTGACAGCAAAAGTCCTGCTCTAGCTAAACAATTGAAAAAGTTCACTCCGGACACCGAATGTCAGAACCTCAGGGTTGCACCTCTTGATGGGCCACCACAAGCAGGTACCCATCACGGGTGGGCAACACTTGACACGCGTGTTAAACCTAGCACACTAACGACTTTTTCTGGAACGAGAAATCCAGGGCTCATCTTAAAACATAAGCAAATGTCCAACTTCTTTTGTATGACCTTTGGTAACCGGATGTTGCACTTGATGACGGATTGGAACCCTAAGGGGTGACCCATACTCGTATATGGACCTCTAATTTTACTTCGTTTTCGCAAAAAATAAATAAATATATAAAATATCAAAGATTTGCCTGATTTTGACATCCACCCTTAAAAACAATAATTGTCCGTCACTGCTCTACCTAAACCAAACAAATTTTAATTCCAAAATCTCCTTTCCATCTTGGTAGTATTTCTTCGTTCACAAGATTCTCATTCACGAAAGAAGCGGTTTCTAAAAAAAGATTCTTTGAGTTCCTTGGGCAGAATCTGCAAAATGACAAAATACATGGAAAAGGCGGATGTTGAAGGAGTGGCAAAAATTGGCCAATTCTAGACTCAAATTCGCTGCAAACCTGATGCACGTCACACTATCCAAAATTGCGTATTACTCACGTATCGCATCCTGTAACATGACACTACAGTTACTTAATCCAAGACTTTTACTTCTTTGAGGTTGATGAGCACCTGTCTTGTAATTCTTCTTCAGGTATGTTATGTTATATGTTCTTTCATCATTTCCTAAATCTTCTATTGTATTAATGCATTCTATTTCTTATAATCCTTTAGATGAGGAAGATTTGTTCTTTAAATGAATACGTACTAGCTTAAAGTAGACAAAGTATAGTATTTGTACTCCACCCATGTTAAAACAAAGATTTAACTCTAAGTAACTAAAGATTTAATGGTCTCGTTTGACTGTTTGCTTACAAATCTCTCTCTCGTTCTCTCTCTCTCTCTTTCTCTCTCTCTCTCTCTCTCTCTCTCTCTCTCTCTCTCTCTCTCTCTCTCTCTCTCTCTCTCTCTCTCTCTCTCTCTCTCTCTCTCTCTCTCTCTCTCTCTCTCTCTCTCTCTCTCTCTCTCTCTCTCTCTCTCTCTCTCTCTCTCTCTCTCTCTCTCTCTCTCTCTCTCTCTCTCTCTCTCTTTCTCTGTCATTCTCTCTCTCTCTCTCTCTCTCTCTCTCTCTCTCTCCCCTCTGTCTCTCATTTTGTCTCTGTTTCTCTCTCTCTCTCTCTCTCTCTCTCTCTCTCTCTCTCTCTCTCTCTCTCTCTCTCTCTCTCTCTCTCTCTCTCTCTCTCTCTCTCTCTCTCTCTCTCTCTCTCTCTCTCTCTCTCTCTCTCTCTCTCTCTCTCTCTCTCTCTCTCTCTCTCTCTCTCTCTCTCTCTCTCTCTCTCTCTCCCCTAATGGCATTGATTACCACACATGTGCTTTGCTATAAATATAGAATTACTTTAATATAACTTGCGGCTCGGCTTCTTTAACATACAAGTTACTAAATAAACCTTATGTACATTCCTTTACTCTTTAGAATACTAATTTTGCATCACAAATTCTGTGAGTTTTTATGAAAATGTATTGACCGTTGAACAAAAAATATATATATTGACAATAATGATACTGTTAAACATCCTAAATCAACCACAACTTTTTATATGTCCTTCTAGAATAATTAGTATCAATATGACATGGTAAATAAACATTTATTATTTGTACATTTCTTAAAGAAAAAAGAAAAATCGTGAAACCAAGTGCCAACCCCTCAAGGCCGCATGAGGATATGTGTGTGCGTGTGTATGTGCGTGTGTGTGTGCGTGTGTGTGTGTGTGTGTGTGTGCGTGTGTGTGTGTGTGTGTGTGTGTGTGTGTGTGTGTGTGTGTGTGTGTGTGTGTGTGTGTGTGTGTGTGTGTGTGTGTGTGTGTGTGTGTGTGTGTGTGTGTGTGTGTGTGTGTGTACGCCCGCGTGTGTGCGAGTCCGCGTCCACGCGTGTGTGTGTATGTATTGATGGGCTTTAGGGACGAGTAAAGGGCGATGCTACTCTTCGACGTCATACGGAGAGCCGTCTTGAATCCCAGGCGACCCTAAGGCGCATACCCAGAGAGAGAGAAAGGCAAATATAACGTCATGCTGGATGGAGCATGACAGAAGTGAAGGGAAAAAGATATCAGCAGAAGATGTAATTTTTATTTTAAAGCCGAGGACATGCTGGTTACGAAAAGGGTCATGGGAGACTTCAAGGATAAAGACTTAAAAAAAAAAGAGACAAGTTGACAAATCTTCTGTGCAGTGAAAGAACGTTTGTTTTGAAAAGACGTAAGCCAAATATGCATATGAGTTGTATGTATACTGGTGAGGATTGTGTATTTTTGCATATCTGATGCAAAAATGCACATGACATAAATACATGCGAAGACTAGAAAAGGCATTGAAACGTGTTTGAAAACATAAAAGTTATTAGAAATATTAAAAAACGAGATATAAAAAATAAACACTTGGACAATAATACAAACAACTACCAACACTATTTCTATAAAAAGAATATTTATTCTCAAATTGAATAACAGTACGTGAATTAGATAAAAAAAAAAGACTTAAGTAATGAGTTTACGTCATTTAAGGTCAAGGTAAGCGTGACTAAGTGTTTTGAGAGATGAAATGTGACTTACGAAATCATGGGTTTGACAACATACCAATATGCATTTCGTGGTCTCTCTATACATTTGCATATCCGCAAACACTAACACTAACACACACACACACACGCGCGCGCACACACACACACACACACACACACACACACACACACACACACACACACACACACACACACACACACGCACGCACACACACACTCACTCACGCACTCACATACACATATACATGAATGCATACGTACACACACAAATACACACATAAAAAACACACAAACACACAAACGCACACACACACACACACACACACACACACACACACACACTCACACACACACACAAACACTCTCTCACACTCACACACACACATATATACAGGAATGCATACGTACACACACACATACATACACACACACTAACACACTCTCCACGCACACACACACATTCATGAATGCATACATACACACGCACACTCAAACACAAAAACATGTACCCACACATACAAACATACACACACACACACACACACACACATACACACACACACACACACACACACACACACACACACACACACACACACACACACACACACACACACACACACACACACACATGGATCGAAAAAAGAAAAGTCATGTTTGACCAACCTGTTAAACTTTTATTCAAGAGTGGTCAATGTGCTGCATGAAAGAGAGGGTTGGGTGGATTGTGTATACCTGGACCTGGAAAGGGCTTTTAACAAGGTGCCTCACAAAAGATGAATAAGGGAATTGGAAAACGTACGATGCCTTGAATGGAACACACTGGAATAAATCAAGAATTTGCTAATTGGTATGTGAGATTGAGTATAGGTTACTGGCAGAGTACCACAAGGCTGGGTATAGGCACCAGTAATGTTTTTAGTGTATATTAGTGATATGGTGAGTGGAAGAGGTAGCTACGCAAGCTCATATGTTGATGCCAAAATTATGAAAAGAGTGAAGTGTGAAAATCATTGTAAATTGCTTGAGAATAAATTCAGAAGAAGAAGAAGATAAAATCCCCTTCAGGAAGTTGTGAAATGGAAGAAGACAAAATCATAAACCAAAGGAAGAAAACAATATACATATTTCAGTCAGAAATAAATCTGTAGCCATGAAACCAAATAAATAAAATAAATTAGGAGTGACATAGAATATTAATTGATATAAGAGTACTATTTCCTTATATAAAATGAATAAAATAAATTAGGAGCGACATAGAACATTAATTTATATAATAGTACTATTTCCTTATATGAATGAGAACAGGGTGAGAAAAACAATCTAAAATCTAATCCGGCCCAGACTGCAATATGCAGCAGTGGTGTGATAAATCTCATCTCCAAATGGATAGAAATGCTGGTTATTGCCAACCGGGGGAAAATTAGGCGACTG
>NC_134780.1:6060196-6065196 GCF_046742065.1 Oratosquilla oratoria | reverse complement strand
TCTTTTTCTTTTTTAAGATTCTTCGTTGTGTCCACTCCTTCCAGCCACTTTGGGGTCTATCTAGTCTGAAGAGGATTACGTGACATTACCCAGGTTAACATCCTTAAAAAACACAAATCTATTATTTTAGAAAATAGAGAATCAACTCTCTTCCACTCCCCATCCACCATCCCCGCGTCCTTCCACTTCCTTCTTAGTAACCTCCACCCACCACCTCCACCTCCACCTTCCCGCGTCTTTGGCCTCCCGTCTCCCTCGATCTCCCCACCCTCCCTCCCCTTCCCCTCCTCCATCCCACTCCATACCTACCTCCCCTCCCTGCCGTCTCCCTCGACCTCCTCCTTCTCCTCCCTCCTCCTCCTCCTCCTCCTCCTCTTCCTCGTGATGTAGCAGAAATCTTCTCCCATGCCTGAGGCTGTCGGGTCTTCCTGCTCAAGGACGACAGCAAGAGAAGGAAAGGGAAATCTCTGAAGGTATTTTGATGAATTGCGATGAGTTGTTACTCAGGACCTTCTGGACTATGAAAAGGACAAATCCAGAAAAATAAACAAATAAATTAACATATATCAATGAATTAACAAGTTAACTAACACATAAACTAACGCATACATAAGTTAATTAGCTGGTAGGACAACAAACAGACATGAAGAAATATTCACACAGAAATAGATACTTAAAGAGACACATAAAAAACTCATAAACACGTGTATAGATAAATAAACCAACAAATGAATAATATATAGATAAATTAATTAATAAATCAATAAACAAGCAAACATGTATAGAAAATAATCACACACAAGTAGATATTTATACAAACACAAAGATAAACATATAAGCTGGTATGAAGGTAAGTACATAGAAATACACAAATAAATACATGAACGAAAAAAGCACCAAACAGATATTACAGCATATTTTTAGGCTTTTATTAAACTTTATCTAAAAATCCGAACATAATTATTACGCGTGATTACATCTGAACGAAGTTTCCTTCAGTCGATGACTACGCGTTTATCGAAGTCGTCTACACTCATATCGAGGAGTAGCCTTCGCTAGTGTGACATCAAAGAACCCGTGTGTCAGATTTGATGACACCATCAGCGTGCTGAAGCGAGACTTCGAAAGCCCCTTCGCAATGGGAGACTCTTCCGATGACTGAAGGTCACCATTATGACCCGGTCACGTGATTGTAACGGTTCTCAGAAAGGGACGTGATGTTTTGCCTTCATTCTCTTCGTTTGACCCATCCTTTACTATGCGGTACAGTTTTGGTCTCCGTCCCATTGAATGGATATTAATTCACTAGGATCACTACAAAGTAATGCCAAAAACTATACAAAAGGCTTAGAAATTTACTCTACGAAGACAAGCTTGGGAATCTTAACTTACACTCTCTGGAAAGACGAAGAGTGCGGGGTGATTTGATAGAGGTATTCAAATGGGTCAAAGGTTTTAACAAGGGTGATGAGGGCAATGTCATCATATTAAGACAGCAGGGCAGGACTCGTAGTAATGGATTTAAATTTGACAAAATTAGGTTTTTAGAAGAAAATAGGCAATAACTGGTTTTACAATAGAGTGGTTAAAGAATGGAATCAACTTAGTAACAAAGTAGTGAGTGCAGAAACAACTGCTTATTTTAAGAGACTATTAGAAAACTTTATGGACAGGGATGAAAGGAGATAGGGGATATGGAACTGCCTAGTGTAGGTCTTATGGTCTCTTCTAATCTCCTCCATTCTTACTCGTATGCTCTTTGTTATACAGAGCCTCGATAACTCTACAGAATGGCCACAAAATGGCGATTTGCCCAGATTTCCCACAACACACTATATAGAGACTGTATAAAAAGACTGTTGGTACATCTGAATGCACAACAACCCGGCATATTCAGTGAAAACCATATTAGGTTCGAGGAATCAAGAGCATGAACAAAGAGTAAGCGCGAACGAAAATTATTTGGCCACAAAATGGTTTCCTGGGTCACGTGACTAATATTTATCGTATCGTCGTATCAAAGCTCTCTGTATAAAGGGACCTACTCTCTATCTCCAGTTTGTGGGGTTCCTAAAAAATAAATGAATAGATAAATGGATAGATAAACAGATAAATAAATGAAAGAAAGAAAGAAAGAAAGAAAGAAAGAAAAATTATTATAACCATCAGTGACGAGTGGTTCTCCGTTGTAATAAAATCGTTAGACGCCAGACAGAATAATCCTAAGGTAGAGAAAGAATCAACGCATTACGAAATACATTAGGTTAGGTTAGGTTAGGTTAGGTTAGGTTAGGTTAGGTTAGGTTAGGTTAGGTTAGGTTAGGTTAGGTTAGGTTAGGTTAGGTTAGGTTAGGTTATATTAGATTAGGTTGGGATATGTTAGGCTAGTTTAGGTTAGGTTAGGTTAGTTTAGGTTAGGTTAGGTTCGGTTAGGTTAGGTCAGGTTAACTTAAATTAGATTAGACTAGATAAGGTTAGATTAGGATAAGTTAGGTTAGAGTAGGACAGGCCTTTAAAGATTTTGGCTGGAGTTTTCAAAAAACCTCCATCTTGAGCAAGTAAATGATTAAGAATGGCGTATTCTTCACTAAATGACAGTGATATCGTCGTCTAAAGTGTCGAAATATTTGTCCTGATCTAATATAGCTTACTACCCCTGTCTTGACCCTCTATTAAGAGAGAAAATGTCCGAACAATAACAGAGAATTTATATAATAACGTTAACCATGTCTTTCCCCGACACACACACACACACACACACACACACACACACACACACACACACACACACACACATACACATACATACATATACACACACGCATACACACAGAAGCAATATGTGTACACTATCCTTCTGTCCACACAACTGTGTAAACCCATTACCACGCACATTTTTGGGACTCACGGCTGATTTAAAAGACTTTCCAATCATCAAACAATTTAAGAGAAGACTAAACATATCTGTTTGATAGATTTGTTAGTTAATTTTTAGTTGTATATATATATAATATATATATATATATATATATATATACATTATATGTTATATACATATATATATGTATATATATATATATACATATATATATATATATATATATATATATATATATATACATGCAATAATAGTGATGTAAGATACAAAACAATGATGCCTACAAGGAATTAAGAGCTAATTAAGAATGGCGATTCAGTAAACGTAAAAGTAAATTAGTATCTCATGTATTCACGTATGAATGTGTGTGTGTGTGTGTGTGTGTGTGTGTGTGTGTGTGTGTGTGTGTGTGTGTGTGTGTGTGTGTGTGTGTGTGTGTGTGTGTGTGTGTGTGTGTGTGTGTGTGTGTGTGTGTGTGTGTGTGTGTGTGTGCCCTTTAAACCATCAAAATGTTTTATTTTGATATAATTTGTTTTTATCATTAACTCGTTTACACAAAGCCTATTTTCATCTTAATAAAAATCCCCTGACTTGTGAGTCGTTAAGCTTCGAAAAGAAGATTCGAATTGATGTCATGCCTGAGGTTGTTTCAATGACCCGCCGATGATTCGAAGCTTCTTGAAGCCAATGAAACTCCCTCCTACGAATCGATTATAATAAATTTTATGTTTCAAACCTTCCAAGTCTCATTTATTTATCTTTCGTCACGGAAGAAATCGAAATGTATTTAATTCGTGATGTGTAGCGACATATCTTTATCTAAACGAAGCTGATTTAAAAAATGTAAAAAAAGCAAAAGTAGAAAAAATGCTTCTTCGTGACGCAGAGGTATTCAAACAACGGAACATATGACCTCCGGCATTAGTGTCATTTAGAACCTAATAGTCTCGTGATGGTCCTCAAGGTATACTATTACCTCTTCTTTTTCTTTCATCTTTTTCATTTCTTTTATCGGGATGAGGTGTTTTCTTCCTTTTCGTTGTAGTCTTCCGGCAGGTTCCCCTCTTGTTGGGTCTCCTCGTACTCCTGAGAAACTCCCTCAAGGTCTGTGATGTCATCAACTGTCTACCTTGTATCCATCACCGTACTCAGATACTAACCCATGATGCATGAAATTATACCTTTCCTTCTTCTCTTCGAAATGCAATGTTATTTACGAAAAAAATATATACTGTAAGAGAATTAATGTATATGAATGTAAGTTACACATTCAACAACAAAAGATATTGTATTTGTAAGTGCCTGATCTATGATGGAATAGTTCTGTATATCCTTAATAGAACTCCATTGGCAGTAATTCATAAGGTATTAGAATATAGTAACCATAGAGGTTATGATAACGCATTTAATGGTGCCTAATTTGCCTTTATAGAAAGTTATTGAATGATGAGCCACGGAGATGAATAAAATAGCATGGCAACAGCCAAAATGAAAGGGAAAGTGTCACCCGGTACAAAAGGAGTGAAGGAGGGAAATGGCGTAATGCTATGTATTCTCCTACGAGATCTGAGCGTACGTTTTCTTTGATGAAAACGCACGCGCACACACACGCAGTCACCTTCGCGTATGCGCACACATACCTTTGCGCGAACTCGCACACACACTCACCTTGATTTATGAAGAACTACCCCTACCTAAATCAAATTGCGTCCAGATGATTTTTATACATTAATGTAGACCCTTTCATACTCAAAAAAAAAAAAGACGTCATTATGGTCTTCCTATGGGCTCCACTCTCAGCGCTGTAAGGGCTTTTCCTTTTTGGCAGTTTCCAATGGATAATAAGTAGGCACACCATATGATAAGGGTATGTGGATGACAAAATTGTTACAACTCCCAAGACTACAAGCACCAATGATAAACTTAGAATGTTTAACAATGTTCACAAAAATATATCATTTACTGTAGAAGAATCTGAAGGATGTTTGCAATAATTAGAGCAGATAATTGTCGGAAATACCACGGGTATTGAAGAGAGACAAACAAAGGGAATTACAGTCACTCACTGTCAGGACATAGCAAGAAAAGTGTCATCATTGAATTCTTCTTGCGTGCATAGCGC
>NC_134780.1:6047696-6055196 GCF_046742065.1 Oratosquilla oratoria | reverse complement strand
AGCACAAACGAAGCACAAACGAAGGAAATATCACTCATGATAGTCAGAACACTCGTTACATACACCCGTTATATTCCCCCATTACATAGCCCGTTACATCACGTATAGCGTGGTCAACAGCTAATAAAACATTCTTCTTTGACATCGCTACTTCGTTCCAAACGATTAGATTTATCATCTGTATTTCCTTTACTAGTTAAGGACCTTTTATTGTCGGTTATGATCTTGTTTTGTTTGGTTTTATTATAAGTATCTTGAAGGTATTATGTACCATGCTTTCAAAGTGAAGCACAGAACAGACATTTCCATTTTTCTTTATGTATGTATGTGTGTATGTATGTATGTATGTATGTATGTATGTATGTATGTATGTATGTATGTATGTATGTATGTATGTATGTATGTATGTATGTATGTATGTATGTATGAACAGGCTTGTATGATTTCTATACTTCAGCGCAAACAACTAACCCACGAGAGATCATGTACAACACGAATGCATGAGGGAATTAATATGGTGGCAGCGATGGGACTGACAGGAAGGTGGGAAGGGTTCTCGCTAGGGGTGTTGTCGATGTGCTGAGTTCGATGTACGTGCTTTAGAAGACGTGGTTCATATTAGAAGGGAGGCGAGGCCAAGGTCGTTGGGTGCAGCAACAGCAACGCTGAGGGCGTAGCAACACGATGAAGATTCTTCCTGGAGACACGCAGCAAGTCTTGAAACCGATCGGTGGAAGTAAATTTTAATTTGCTTTGACGCCGTCGCTGGCCGAAACGACTTGCTGACCAGTAACTCAAAGGTATTTTCGGAGAAAAGGGTTTCTGTTTTGTTAAATGGAGTCGTCGTGGCCGGTCAGGCGTGGGTGTGGGCGTGGAGAAAAAAAAATTATGAACACGTGGGTTGTCTTGAAACCGGTACCGCCAAATTAACCCCAACCTATCCGTGATGGGCTGCGGAAGACTTGGAGGAGAGGTATGACATTTTGAAAAATTACTCAATCGTTTCATTCTAGCTATCTTTTATCATTATTCATATTCATATATATATTTTAAGACATGTCTTAGTGTGATGGCTATTTATGCAATGCAAAAATTCTGAGCCATATTTCTTTCTTATGATCTTTCTTCTTTCTGAAGTCTGACAATGACTTCTCCGTAGATGCCCATTCTTTATGATGACGAGGTAGTATTTATCGTTTTTTTTTCCTTATCTAGGAAATTCCTCTCTAAAGAGTCCCTAAGGATTCAAGATAGGAATGGCCAATTCTTTGAAGAGTACGATATTTTAACCTGTATTCATGTTGGATACTTATAGTAGAGGTCATATCGGAAGGAGACCTTTGGGTCACCCGAAGAAGGATTGGAGAAGATGTTTAGAGGACGTGGGCATCAGTGGAGGAAACCCGAACGAATGGCTCCAACTAGCGAAAGATAGAGAAGGATAGAGAGTTCTGTCACGAGCTGCCATGGTTCAGCAAGTGACCCGAGCATCAACGAAATGAAATGAAGAGAGTAAGAATATTCATATTGGAAGATATTACATTCACACTCAGAATGGAAAAGGTACAAACTAGAAAAAAGGAACTGCGTCCAGATAAAGAGGCCATAGTTTTACTTCAAGTGGGAAAGGTCACAACTGTGCTTAGGTTGGAAGAGGTCACAACGTCATTCCGAATGGCTGACGACAGCCTCATATTTGGTGCCTCTTGCAGATCTTCGGCCTTGAAGGGCTTAGTTCTTCGATGAGCAAACTTGTCTCGTCATTTTTTAGTGTTTCTGCTTAAAGTACAAGGTATAGTTCTCTCCTTTAGTAATCTTTTGAAATAATATCTGTCGTGAATTTATTATAAATGAAATTTGTTATTCAAAGAGATTAATCGCACAAAAGCATTTACTTCTGAAGCAGCGTTGACTATTTTATTAACCAATTTCTTATACCTTCTCTTATCGTTTCTGTTTTTAATTTTTTACGTGTGCAAATGGGTTACAGCTTATTTCAAGGAAGCATATACCTCTCGAGCGTCAAAATAACGCTATTGACTATCAAAGATTAAGCAAAAAAAAATTGGAAATCAACTTTCCTTCACTCTCGATTGTTTACCCAGAGAATAATTAAACTACTCATCTAAAGCATGACCCTTATGACATTTTGCATCAGTTAATCTTAATCTAAATTCCCTCTAATCTAATCCTCTGTCGCCCGTAATTGCTCTCTGAACTGAATAAGAACCCCTGGCTTTTGCCCAGACACGATCCCAATATCCTAAATGAATCTTGATATTTTTACTCCCACTCAAACCTCACCATCCCACTCCATTGGGGTCACCCCCCCCCCGCCCCCACTTGATCAGGGCTGCCGGAAACCAACACAAGAAGCACGCTGAGGGTCCCTGGAATCGATCTCACGACCACCAGTTCATGAGTTCGACACGGTATCGACTGGGCTACTGAAAACGAGTAAGTCAAACAGTGTTTTTATTTCACGGGAAGTTGTCGAATGGAAGTTGAAACCATTCTTCAGAGCCCATCAACACCCGCATCTCCGTATGGAGAAGTGCAACCCTAAGTAGCTTCCTGTATCTCTTCGGGCAGTGCCTAGTGTATGTATGTCAGCTTCGATAATTATCTCTACTCCACCTTTTTACATAAAGAGATATGACAACCAGGGACTGATCCCCTCTACCTCTTGATGCCAGAACCTCTTGATAAAGAAACAGAACCACGCTAATACAGCACAAATAACGGTCCACCGGTTTTTTTTTTTTTTTTTTTTTTTTTTTAATTCACAAGGAATTGTGCTGGATATCATGAAGCTGTGGGTTTCTAAGCTTTATTAAACCTTGAAGCTATATTTATCATTACTATAGTCACCCCTTTGTACTTACACTTGTAGAGATATCTAAAGTATATCCATTTGTCTCCAAGTTTGGTTTTATAGTCAGATGGTGTCTTCTGACTAACACAATTTGTTAAAATTACGCAAGAATTTGCTAAAATAGGATTTACATTTGAAAACAACAATGATGCAAATATATACTTTTTATTATCTTTATTCCATTATACAAACTGTCTACTGAAAAGGAAAGCATCTAGAAACAAAGCTGTTAAACTTTAGGTCAACGAAAGCTGAGGACAGACACATCCAGAACTGAAACATCGACAGAAAGAGCAATTATGTATGTACAAAGTCAACAGAGAATGTCCTAAAACGTGTTTACATATACGTTTTGTTCGGTGAAATTATTAATCTACCACATCCAATGGCGGGTGACAAACACCATACCCGGCATATTATTTGGGTAATCGCGTTGGTAGATTTGGTTAAAATAATCAGCCTCGTAATTTGCAGATCGAACAAAAACAACCTCATTCGAAAACAAAAAATTAGTGCTCTAGACAGTCGTTTGACCATCATCGTTGAGCCACCATCGTTGAACAATAATCGCCCCGATCAAAACGTATCTTTACAGGTAGCCATGTTTTAGTCAATTTTCAACTGTGAGGGGATTCCTTTAACTGAATAAAATCACCTGACGGCAATCAATCACGAGTTAATCACTGACGGAGGTGTATACCCTCAGTTGAATAATTTCCATCGTCTACAGGTACAGTCTGTCCAAAATAATAACCGTCTATAGTTTGAAGCAGGAACCGTCCAAAAAAATCTTACCCTAAGTTTTGGCAGTTTAAATAACAAAGATTTTCTGTTTTAGTTTCACCATAAGAAAATGTTTTGGCGTTGAAGTCATTTAATTTCATTAGTTTTGCTCACATCGATTGCAAAAGACCTAGATAACCAGTGGATAGAAGCATAATTAGAAGCTAAAAAGTGACATCTTAACAAATATGGCAAAATAATTTCAAACAACATTATCTCTATGAATATCTAGTTAACTCACACACACACACACACACACACACACACACACACACACACACACACACACACACACACACAAAATCTTCTTCAGACTATTTGACAGTCACCGAGTAAATAACAAAGCTACGGGTGACAGCAAATTCGATTTCTCAACTTTACCCTGTTGACACTAACGGTTTGAACTGCGCCGAAACCGCGGCAGGACCGCACAGTTAAGGAAAAAAGCTCATGATCGTGTGCGAATGCATCCATTGGCTTACACTATAACTGAACCGCCGCGTTTGAAAACGCTAGTGTGAACAGGGCCTTAGGTTTCTTCAGATCGTTCGAACGCCTGACTCAGATGTTGTTGTTGTCTATAATTCTACCGAACTCGGAATTCTTCAGATCGTAGAGGGATTCTGCTTGGTCGCAAGGGAAGGCGAATTCTGGGTGGTCACAGGTGAGCGTCTCCTGGTTGAAGACTGTTTGGTTACCACAAGCAAAGGAGTAGTGGGCATACTCAATGATCTGTAAGGAAAGAAAAGAAAAATATTTCACTGTTTTTGGTCTCAGTTTGCATGGCTTTTGTCATTGAACATACATACAAACATATATACATACAGTACATACATATACCAAAGGCTTTCTCCCCCTACATGGGGGGTAGCCAAAAAGAAAAAGGCATAGAAAGCACTCCCACCTATTCCATTTCCTATATATTCCACTCCCCTCCACCCTCCTCCCTCTCTCCCATCTTGGCACACAGACATTTTTCGCTGGCATGCTGCTTGATTTTTGCTACTTCGTTTGAGTAGAAACGACTTCGGTTATGATTTTTTGTTTTTCAGATTTCCAAATGTCAAATTGCTCTTGCCTTGCGACATATAGTCAGAAGCTGAACGAGCTAGAGGAAGTTGAACCTATACGAATGTTAGAGGGGGATTTATACGGTCGAACGTGGTTCGACAGACACGTGTTTAAAGTGATGTGTGAACGTGTGAACGGGGTATTTGGGGTTTAACCAACGTGTTCGACAACCAAATACCCCGTTCACACGTTCACACATCACATTAAACACGTGTCTGTCGAACCGCGTTCGACGAACCGCTCTTCCGTGTGAACACCCTCTTAGACACGTTACTGAGATGTCCTTACCGAAGTCTACAATATCATAACTAAAGTCATTTCTACTCAAAGGAAATAGCAAAAGCAAGTAGCATAGTGTGCCACCACCTCCAAAAGGGAGAAGACTTCTAGAGACCATAAGGCCTTTATTAGGCACTTCCATGTCCCTTACCACCTTTCCCCTATCCATGAAGTTATCTCATCATCTTTTAAAACGACCAATTGTTTCATTGCTCACTACATGGTTACTAAATCTATTCTAATTGTTAACCACTTTGTTGGTAAACCAGTTCTTGTCTCTTTCCTTCTTAAATCTAAATTTGTCCAATGATTTTTAGTCATGTTCGAATTCTAAACATGTAAAGCAAAAGACAACAATTATATTACACCAAGATAGAACTTTGAACGTATTTTTTATGTTGTGTAGATTCTGAATTAGGATGTTTATGCAGACTTCTTCACTCTTTCACTGTCGAAGGATTTTCCCCCAGCTGAAGAAAATCCTTTGGTAGCAGTTAGAAAATAATAATAAAACTATAATCCGTAGCAAAAGGGTTAATCGAGTTAGATTAGAGATAAGCTTAATTATTTCGTTTAACTGAATATCTTTGGCGATTATGTATCATGTTGGTAGCACTGGAGCCTGTGTTCATCCTGTGGGACTTACGTTATTGGCCTGAAATAGAAACACGGAATCACGAATACCAACCTTTCCGACACATCAGGCGATTAATCGGTTTTATGAAAGTCACCGTACATTCTCTCCCTTTTTATGTTATTCTTTATCGTTGTGTTTATATAACATACGAATTACCGAATCTTGTAAGATATCGTCGCGTTTTTACGAAAACTTTATTTACGCGTACGACAGATGTTCTCACAGGTAAAGATTTACGCGAAATTATTTTAACGAGAGTGCCTTGTAGCCTTTCTCTGGTTTGAAAACAAACGCGCATTGTTGTGGTCTGTTTGTATACAACTTTCCATTTTGTGGATTACAAGTTTCCGTTTCATAATATTTTCCGTATCCTGTGTGTAAAACGAGAAATTATGATACGAAGTGAAACAATATGAAATATGATATGAAACATTACATGAATTACGTAAAGACTGGAAGGCTTGAGTGCAGCATTGTTGTTTAAACTGATGTCTGAAGATCCTTTTGAGGAAAACTATAAATAACTTGGGTCGAATTATATTGCCCTGCCGTACTCCTTTCTCGATCTTTCTTTTTCTGTACGTTTGTAATTAAAGAATCATAGTATCTTTGTGGAAATAGTTTCTACAGCCCTGAAAATATATTTTTTATCCTGTTTGCTTTTAAAAGTTAATGACTTCTTTACTAAATCAAAAGCCATTTTGTAATCTATTGAAGTTGAATACAAGAAGGTGAGGCGCGTACGACAGGAGGCGCGTAACTGTTGGCGAAACGTCACCTTTGCCCTATTATGCGTTTTGGTGGTTTTTGTGAAAGGTAACCCTCACTGCTGGGAATCAGTAAGAACTAAGTAAATGCGAGAACAGCACGCTTCCTATTATGCCACCAGTGCAGTGTTTATCATATTCTGTGTTTTCTAGATTAATTTGCTCGTTGTCTCTAGGTAGATAATACTGGAGCACCCGCATGTAAATCCCGCTAGTTCTTATCTAGAAATTTACTTAGTGTAACTCCAAGAACTATGGAAAATACTTTGCTTACATGTGACAAACTAATTGGGCGACATTTTTTTTTCCAAATAGTCTTGGTTTTCATTTAAAATTTTACCAAATCTACATCTACGAATCTTGGGGAATATTTTGATTACATTTGTTAATAAACCAGTTGGACGATATATATATATTTTTTTAAGTGAAATCCTAATACCATTGCACAATGACAAAGAAGTATTTGCTGTGCATATATACGTAAGTATAAAGTTTCATACTTTTTTAAGTAAACGCCCAGTTGGTACATTGATACTTTTTCCAAATAAATCTATTGACTGAACCTTGGCTATATATGAAGCATTTTTTATAAATATCTTTATTTCTTTTAACAGTTTGATGTAGGCATTTGATAGTCTCCATTCCTTTTTCTATTTAGAAAATAGTTTCCTGACTCGTGAGTTTGTTTAATATCTGTGTACGGTGATAAAAGTTAAGTTGATCGATTTTATTTTTACAATGGTAATGTAATGCATCATCAAAGAAAACGTTACATTTGTGTCGTGAATGAAATGCTCTTATTGTGAACGAGAGAACCGAATGATTTGTTTGCGTTTGAAGAGCTTGTCATTTTGTTTTCGTTCTTCAAAAAAAAATCAACACCTAAATCTCATTTCCCCATATATATATATATGTTTATATATATATATATATATATATATATATATATATATATATATATATATATACATATATACATATATATGTATATATATATATATATATATATATATATATATATATATATATATATATATATCAGTGGTCGAGCGGTATAAGACGGCAGTCATGGTGCCTCTTGGCGCCTT
>NC_134780.1:6040196-6042696 GCF_046742065.1 Oratosquilla oratoria | reverse complement strand
TCTCTCTCTCTCTCTCTCTCTCTCTCTCTCTCTCTCTCTCTCTCTCTCTCTCTCTCTCTCTCTCTCTCTCTCTCTCTCTCTCTCTTTCTCTCTCTCTCTCTCTCTCTCTCTCTCTCTCTCTCTTCTTTTTTCTTTTTTCTTATTTGGGGAAGGAGGAGGAGTGATGCTAAAGATGGTCTTTACAGTGTCTCTGTAATTGTGTGGTGGATTGTTTTCGTCCCTGCATGTTGTAATTAAGATTTTTCTCTCGACCCTGAATAAAATATTGAAATTAAGATGACTATGATGACTTCAGCAGTATTCCTGGTAAATTCTGTCCACGTGTAAGCTTCTTGCTTGAACACAAAGCCATTTACAAGACCTCCAGCGTTCTTTGTAGTCAGACTTTACGACCAAAGAATCCACAATTGGCCGTCCCTTTTTTCTTTCGTTTTTTCATGATCGACCATCCACTTGGACTTAGACTGAAGATATTTCTGGCTTGTTTTCATTTTCAAGAGGGACTTGATTCTGATGAAAGACACTTCACTGAAATCATAGCTTGTACTTACTATCAAGAGGAACTTGGTTATGATAAAAGACGCATCTAACGTTTATAGGTCTGTAAGTAGCGTTTCCACACCCATCATATAGGAGGGTGAGTTATGAGTTTAGCCCCCTGCAGAACCTCCGTCCTATACCCTGAGCTGACGACACAACCTCAGTACCTCACCATAATATCTAAATTCACTTAACTCGGGTTGCATGGATAGTGGGAAGTATATCTATGGATATGCTTTGGTATATCCTTGGTTAAGGAAAGGTTAAGTTATAGTTCCTCGTCAGTAACAGAAGGGACTAAACAATGATCAAAACCGTGATTGATGTTGATTAAGGAATCAACGTTAATAACCTAGATTCCGTCGATGATGCTGCCTTCCATCTAAAAACATCAGCTGAGGAAGGAAAGACAGTGAGGTCCTGTTCACATTAGCGGTTTGAACCGCACGGAAACCGAGGTTGTACCGCATAGTCTAGGGAAAGCTGCGCGGTTGTGTGTGAACGTTTCTATTGACTTACAGTGTAATTGAGCGGTTCAAACCGCGGCGATTGAAACCGCTAGTGTGAACAAGCCAAAGACCGAAGGTCTTTCATATTAAGACCAACATCGAGGCTTTTGAGACTTTTTTATGGTAAAAACATAAGTTTAATGACATGAAATACCTAGATTTCCTTCCCTTAAAAATGAAATATCTACGTTCGGGAAATTAGGTTTAGAAGTTATTAGACGACCAGAAATGGCTTGTTGAGGTATAAGGAGTCTCCATTGGAAAAGACAGTAAGAGACCATAGGGCTTACACCAGGAAGTTTCATGTCCATTACCACCTGTCATCCCAATCCATAAAGCTAAGTAACCTTCTCTTAAAACAGATATGGACCAAAAGGTCTCCTGTCGGCATGCTCCGCCTTTGTAATCCTTTGTAATATAATAGTTTCAGCGCCCACTACGTGGTTACTAAGTCTATTCCATTCATTAACCTTTCTCCTGGTAAACCATTTCTTGCCTACTTCCTTCTTAAATCTAAATTTGTTCAATCGAAATCCATTAATAACGAAATGAGGATTAGCCTTTACGATCTTTGCTTTCTTATATGGAAACAACACAAACACTCATTAAAGCATTAAGATAAATCTCGCTGTGCCTTTAAGCGGATGTGCGATGGTGGCGTAATCGTAAACGTGCTTCTCTCTCATTCACTTAGTTGTGGGTTCGAATCCCGCACTCCTCTCTGTCCCAAGTGCATAATAGGGCAAAGGTGATGCCTTTGGTCGCATCTATTCAGCGCCTCCTGACGTAGGCAACTCACCGCAAGGACATGTAATTTAATATAATATGATATAATATGATGTAATATAATATAATATATAATATGATATAATATGATATAATATAATATAATATGATATAATGTAATATGATATAATATAATATAATATGATATAATGTAATATATGATATATGATATAATATATAATATAATATAATATCATATAGTATCATATAATATCATATAATATAATATAATATCATATATCATATAATATAATATAATTTAATATGATATGATATAGTATAATATAATATAATATAATATAATATGATATGATATAGTATAATATAATATAATATAATATAATATAATATAATATAATACACTATACGGTGATATGATATGATATAATGAAATATAAAATTAAAATACAATGCAATATGATATAATACGCAGGTTTTAACCCTCGCGCAATGGTGAGCACGTCGACCACAAATGATGGAGAGCTTTGGCGAAAGCACTAATTCCGCAACAATTTACGTTCTCCAGTCTTGTGGTTTAGGGGTGCACCAACGTTTAAGAAAACAAATAATCTAGGTTTTTTTCTTTTTCTTTTGTGTTTATTAAGTAACGACGGGCACTCTATGAATGAAATAAAAAAAGAAGAATTTGCTTCTGAAGCGACTGT
>NC_134780.1:6032696-6037696 GCF_046742065.1 Oratosquilla oratoria | reverse complement strand
CCACCCCATATATATACACATTGAACAACCATGGCGACATAACCTTGACTCAAATCTACACTCTCTTCAGACTTTTGACTCTCACCATTGCCATTCCTTACACATGCCCTGCCACTCACGTAAAAACGTTTAATTGTTTTGACAGACTTCCCATACATTCGAAACGCGCTCCGCAGTGCTGCTTTGTCTACCCTGTCATACGCTTTCTCCAAGCCCACGAACGACTAAAAAACGTCCGTACGTTTTTGCTAAATACTTCTCACATACTTATCTTACCACAAGAGCTTGATCTGCGCATGTTCTTCCTCTCCTAAACTCACATTATTCTTCCTTAATCACTCCCTGTTACTTTCATAGTTCCCTCCATCAACACAACCCCATACTTTCTTAACAACAAACAGATCCCATTTAAACTGCTACGTTCATACTTATCTTCTTTACCTAAGGAACCAATCAACCTAGAAACTTCCTTCCCTGGAACATGCATTGAATAACCTCACCAACCACTCCACTAATACTACTCTATCCTTAGTCAGATTTTCTACATCACACTCATTTAATTTTGGTGCGTGTTAATTTATTTTTTATTTCTTTCATTGTTACTTGTATCTCCTCTCCCAAAACTGCCCTATCATTCTCCTTATCCATCATTGTCATTGTTCTAGTACCTCCCACCGCCATAGTCACTCTGTCTACCTTTCACTGCATCCAGCACAATGAAATACTCAACCCATCAACCTCTCACAATCTTCTCTTTCATTAACAAGTACTTATCTATTTTTATCCACTCTTCTCTACCAGACTCACCCCTTCCCACATTTTACTTTGTTTCTATCCAAAACAAATGCTTATTCCCTTCAAAATTCGTGAACAAATATCTACCTCGCCTCACAGCTGCTCCTCTCAACCATTTACCCTTTCACTGACCATTGCCTCATGTACACCTACGTACATCTTTCATCTTAAACACGGTACAAACAATTACCAATTCTCTTTCAATACACAGCTCCAGCGTTTCTTCGCTTTCACCTCTTGGCAGACCATACTTCCCAATTACATCCTCTGCTGGCTCATCTCCTACTTTAGTATTCAAGTCACTCTTCACCAGTACATACACAGTCATTCAAAATCTCTCCATAAACTCATTTGTTTTTATTCCAAAACTTCCTTCTCACTTTTCCCACGGCTAGAACTTTACAGTACATTCTCACAAACTACCACGTATCACAGGATATTATAATTTTTACACAACTTAGCTTTTATCGTATGATACGGCATCAAAATCTTTGTCAGTCCAAATATACAAAGTATACACTAATGCCGCTTTTTTTAATCCAAAGGTGGATCTTAGATAAGCTGAGTGAATTAACTGCTCAAATGCGTTTACAACAACGACAGGTTAACAGTCACTCTAATCTGATTAAGCCATCTTTTGATTTGAAATCCTAACTTTCAACAACAGATTATGTATAATTATGAACCCGCCCACCGTTGGAATATAATGCTTTCGCATAATACTCGAACTTCCGTTCTGACGATAGTGTAGTAGATTCACTCCTTTGCTAACTTGGTGATGCCACGAATATGAAGAAAATATCATAGAGCAGAAATGAAAGAAACATATGGTTAGGAAGAAATAAATCGTGATAGGCTACCTAGGAAATGCCACAGAGACGACTAAGATCACCTGACGAAAATCATATGAAAAACACCACCCGATACAAGGATTAAATGTTGCTGCTTATCAAGAACGTACAATACGAACACCTGATAAGATATCTTGATAACTTTTCTCCTAGATAGCAAAGACCCTGTGGAGAATTTGCTTTAGCCTTCAAGGGTCGTAATATCGAGATGATTATGACTGAAGCTGATAATCTTGAAATATTCTGCCGTCATCGTAAACGCAGTTGGTTTTGACAGGAAATATGGTCATTATGGTAATACATGAGGAAGGTCCTCTCACCCAGCAAGCCTTCACTCGTTCATTCGAACTCTTTTCATTCTCAAGGATAGGAACTTGAAACCCGTTTTTCCTAACTTGAAAACTAAAGAAAATCCTCAGCAGTTATATCTAAGCGTGAGGCATTCATCAGCATTTAAGAAACATTTAGTAAATTATGAACAGTTTTATTTCAATGAGATTTAAGGACTAAAGAACAGTTGTTCAGTAACATTTGTGAAAAAGTTCTTCGCCAGTTTGAACTAAACAGAGATGGCTAGTGTGCAGTTGAAAGAACAACTTCAATGTTGCTTATTATTTGAGTAAAAAGTATAGTGACATCTTCCAACATAAAAAACAGAATACTTTTGTCTTCCTCAAAAGAACAAAAGAACTTATCTACGCTTGACATAAGAGCGTTATTTGCTTGCGTTCTTCCGGTGGTTTGTAGCTTAGATCATATATATTGATGCATGTCAGTAATGTCGAGGAAGTTATCGAACCAACTGTTTTTATAAAAAGGTACTTACGCTTCCAGCATCATCGGGGATGGGTTGGCAGATATGGAAAATCCTGCAGCCATTATCAACGTCTGCGTAGTAGCCATAAGGCCTTCCGTCGCAGGTAAACGTGGCTGACACTGGTCCAGTGATGGACTCAGACCCTGCTGAGAACTGGTAAGCCATGCGAGCGGACACGAAACTGGTACAGCAAGAGATAGCCAGTAGAAGAACGAAGATCACTGACGATGAGTTCGAGAAGCTTCTCCAGAAGGGATCAGGACGTCTCCTGTTCTGGAGGGTCGAGGATTGGTACTGGAGAGACATGACTTCTTTTTCTTTTACTTTTGGTTTTGGTTGAGGTTAGTTTTGTGTGTGTGTGGGTGGGTATGGCTCGGAATCAATTGGCTTGGTTATTGTGTCGTTCGTAAGGAATACTAGATTCGAAGAAGTGTGAGAGATGTAAAGAAGTAGAAGGTTTTTAATCTGAAAAAAAAAAACAATTCAAACCATTATTCAAATTATCCTCTACATATACATACTAATTATTTTGTTTACCTAAACCCAGGTAAGTAAATTCTTGTACGTATATGCACATCTCTATTTTCATGAAAACATACTAATTAGTAATTAGTAATTACAGATTTGTAATTTTCAGTGGTTTTGACTGGAAAAACATAGATTGGAATATTCTAGAAATAAGGAAAAAATAATCCAATTGGCTAAATACAATTTTAAACGTGATCACAATATATATTTGCTCCATCACCATTTGAGAAAAAAAATCAGGGTAAAAGAAAATGACTATTTTTTCCTGGATTTAGTCATATAGAGACTGATAAGGAAAGATAGCGAATGTAAACAATAGTTTCCCTATAGTGAAAGGTGGGCATATACTTATAAATATTGAGCATATACTACATCAGCATTGATTAATAAACATACATACATAAATACATAAATACATACATAAATACATACATACCAAAGACCTGTTTCCCATTTATATGAGGGGTGACCGAATAAAAATTCACACATTTGAATAATACAAAAGAACACAATCAAGACCAATTATATCACAAAAAATACAAAAAAATATGAGGGTTTAAATATGAAATACACTATGAATGGCTCTTCGAATCCCGCTACAGTCAACGCGTAACGACATTACGAATATAGTCTTACATCCCCAAACTTCTCCAAAGGCTATCGTGCCTAGTCACCTCGTAAGGCGGCCGACATCTGAAACGTTAAATCAGACTTCCGGACACTTATATCTACATGTCAACATCATCACCCAGCCTCACTCACTCACCACACTTCACCGGAGCACCGTCGTCGTTGATCACCGACGGACTGCCATAAGCAAGATGATGAATCTACGCCAGAAGGCAACTAGCTAACTCGAAGCTGTCACCTTTGCCCTAACTACTCGGACTATTAAAAAAGAAAGGGTTGCCAAACTTTATGTCATACACTGAAGCTGAATAACGGAAAAAATAGTATATATATATATATATATATATATATATATATATATATATATATATATATATATATATATATAAAACGATCTAAACACGTGTGAGAGACGAGATAAGATAAACGACCAATACGAAATAATAAAGGGAATCAGTAGAAGAAAAAAAAAGAAAAAAAAATTAGACAACTTCATTCATCCCAGAGGACGTGACAATACTGAATAATTAAGCGTTTTCTCTGTTTTCAAAAGCGTTCGTTCAAGAGCGGCGATTGTTGAATGACACGAACGAAACATTTTGGATTTAGAAAGACGATTTAGAATGAGCTTTTTTGAATGACGTCACAAGGTTGACGGTTAGGTTTGGCCCTTCGATCATTACAGTCGACTTTTTAAATTTAGTCTGTTTGCCGTCAAGTGATTTTATTCAAAATATTTCCAGGTCTGGGGACACCCTCTATAATTTTTATTTGATTAATGCAAGACGATTTTATTCAGCAAAGGAGGGTAAAGACGAGATTTTGCTCAAAGACGAAAAACTACGGAAGAGAGCAAGAGAAGGGAAAGGAGGGGGAGGAGGAGGAGGAGAAAAAGCGAAGAAGACGAAAGAAAAAGTATAAAAGACCTCAAAGAACAATTGAATTGGCGTAATTTGACAGCCAGAGGCATGAGATGTTATTACTGATATGCAGCTGCCGTCTTCATAAAAGCATCGATTATATTCCAACGACAATAATAGCTACAGCCTTGGTGAGGATCAAGCTAAGCGTCATGACGGTTGAATTGTGACGTCATGTCGTCGATGTTTTCGAAGCTCGCCCAAGATGATTGCAGGAATTGTACAAAAGAAGATGAAATTTCATTGCTCAAGATTGATATGTTCACTTTAACTGTTTCCAGACACGTTCGTAATCTCAAGCACTAGCTACGCTGACTTTTGAGACACCTGGTATATGTTGCCTGTTCGTAAGCGTGCATACACACACACACGCGCGCGCGCTTACACACTGAAGATTTTGCCTAGACAGGGAGACAGCACGAAAACATAATTTCTAAGATGAGGAGGAAAAAATCATCT
>NC_134780.1:6027696-6030196 GCF_046742065.1 Oratosquilla oratoria | reverse complement strand
ATGTATGTATGCATGTATGAATTACCTTCTTTATTTTGATTATGAATCTTCCTGCTTCACAGACAACCACGACTAAACAAACCAGCAAGCACAGACATGAATGGCTTCAGGCTGATAAGACAGACATCCTCAACTTACTACAACAACTGTACACCGTGGCCTTACCAGAGGCTTCCCCGTTCAAACGTCGTCTTCTCCATCAAACTTGGACACAAACTTCCCTCCCCTCCCCCTCCCCCTCCCCAACCACTTTCCCTTAAGGATCCTTTTGCCTTGATCCCACCTGACCTCGTGAGAGTCACCCACCCACCCACCCTCCCCTCCTTCCCCCCCCCCTCTCCTCCTTCCCCTCCCTCTCCTCCTTCCCCTTCCCCACCTTCCCAACCCTCCCACCTCGAATCTTTTCATTCCCATATTAGCAACAAGGACCGAGAATCACAGCTTCTGTCAAAAGTATCTAATCTTTTCCCTGTAATATTCGTTCCCCTCGTTTGAATAAAATCCTCTGGCGGCAGATTAAGTGAATACAAAACAAGGGTGTACCTGAACTGAATGGAATTATATGGCACCAACTGTAATTAAAAAAACGATAAAACCCAGTAAAAGATATTAATATAAAATAATTAAGTGTTTATTAAAAAGGTGATTATTCATTTCGTACGTGCGCGAATATAAGAAACCATGAATATTTTGTGGGTTCAAAGGTTGGCGCAACTTTGAACAGAAGATCATAAGAGACAGGCTAATGTTGAGCTTTGTCTTGGTCGAGTAATGCCACTAATTGGTAAATATGAGTTGCGTAGGCACGCACGCACGTACAAAGACACACACGTAAACACGCTCGCTAGCACATATGGCGTGCTGATGTAATTGTTAGTGTCTCGGCCTCCAAAGTAGGAGGTCCGAGATCGTTTCCCACCCCCTCCCACGCCGTGAAAGTCTTCCACCAATACTACAACCCGTTATTGTCTCCTTTGAGCAATGAGATGGGTGTGTCTTGCGTGTAAGGTCACAACAGTACCCTTAGATGAGATAACACGAACTATGAGCTCTCATCCGGGAAAGATGTACCTGCCCATCGCGAGTCCAGCACGTGATCCAAGACCTTTTGAGGAGTGAAGGTTTAATGTCGCGAACTCCCCCCTATCAGGAGGCTAGGACGGTGCCCCCTACAAAGGACTTTATAATGTGGGATTTAATGAACCATGCCCTTGGTCCAACTCGCCGGTGGCAGGGTTCGAACCATCGTCAACTCGATCTCCGCCGCAAGCAGCGACGCTCTAACACGATCGACTAGCCATTTTTTGTGTGGTACTTCTGTTCACGCAATTTATATATATACATTCACAGGATAAGAAAATTGTTCAAACAAATATCAAACAAGAAAATATTAAACATAAAAAGGACATATTGCAAAAAAGACTGAATTTAAAAAGAGGATAATTTAGAACATATCTATACTAAAGAATAAATAAATTGATAAAGAACAGATTAAAAAGAACAAAGGAGGAAAGGTCAGAATAGAAAAGGATCTTTGAAAGATAAACTAAAAAAGGACACTAAAGAAAAAAAAAGCGAACCTCAAATATGTGTCAAGAGGTCATCAGTATTTGCAAATGTATTTTTCTACCTGCGTCAGCAGGTGTGCTGACACAAGCACTCGCGCATACATGTACGTATGACATGTGCGTCTGTATGCATACACACACACACACACACACACACACACACACACATACACAGACACACTTTATAATGCCTACAATCAAGGTAATTATTAAAGATATAAACAAATTATTATGTATTTCTAAAGACTGTTGTTTCTGATTTAGTGTCCTGTTTTTAATTAGTTTCGATCATTTTATGTCGTTTTAGAATAGTGACGTTATTTGTTTGTGTTGAGTAGTTTTATTTTTTGTTTGTTTGCTTTTCTTTTTTTTTCTTTTTTTTTCTTATTTTACTTATCACTGGCTCTACTGATACCTTGTTCTTAGACACTGAATAAGATGAAGTTAGAAGTAGTACATGAATCAATTAATTTTGTCCTCACTTGTGACTGCTGGACCACCTAAGCTTGGGTGATTAAGGTGACACAGAGGTCAAGAGAGGTTAGGAATCGGCGACCTGGGACGCTCCTGTGAAGAAGGAGTCAATTCAACTTAGTTCTTATCTGATATTTTTTTTTCTCACATTTTTCTTCCTCTTTTTTTTTTGTGTTCTTTCTTCTTTTTCCTCTTCTTCTTCTTCTTCTTCTTCTCTTGCTTCGTATTTTTTTTTCAATTTTTCTTCTTCTTCCTTTTCTTCTTCTTCCTTTTCCTCTTCTTATTCTTCTTTCTCATCCACCTCTTCTTCCTTTTCTACTTTGTCATCTTCTTCTTCCTCCTCCCTTTGCTATTCTTCCTCCTCCTCTTCTTCTTATTCTTCTTCTTCTTCCTCCTCCACCTCTTCTTCTTCTTCTTTCTTTTCCTCCTCTTCTTTTCTCTCCTTTTGCTCTTCTTCC
>NC_134780.1:6007696-6010196 GCF_046742065.1 Oratosquilla oratoria | reverse complement strand
GATTCAATGCTCACTACATCATGGTTACTAAGTCTATTCCATTCGTTAACATAAATGTCGGTAAACCAGCCTTTGCCTATTTCGTCTTAAACCTCAATTTGTCCATTTTGAATTCACTTAAAATCCAATTTAATGGGGTTGATTTATTTTCCAATTTCTTTTTTTTTATGAGAATTTACAAAAACCTTTAATTAAATCACCTGAATTCGTAAGAAAATTGTTTAAACTTCTGGTTCTCCAAACATTCTCTTTTTATCTTTTTTTTTTCTATCTCTCCCATGATCTCATACAACTTCACCCTCTATCTCTCCTGGACTTTCTCCCACCAACCCCACTTCCCACCCACTCCCCCTTTCTCTCCCACACCCATCTTCCCCCCCTTCCTCCCTCACCCTTTGAAAACATATTTTTTCTTTTTCTGTTCTTTTTTTCCTGTGCTTTCTCACACTCAAGCAAAATTGCTCTGCGTTCTCATTGTGAATCACTTCGTTTCTGATGCACCCAAAATGTCTTTTAGTGTCTTCACGGTTGTTTTTTATCGCTCTAGCTAAAAAAAAAAAAAAAAAAAGAGGGAGAGAGAGAGAGAGAGAGAGAGAGAGAGAGAGAGAAACAGAGAGAGAGAGAGAGAGGGAGAGGGAGAGAGAGAGAAGAAGACGGCTCACCTCTGAAGCTGAATAAAATAATATGTCGTTAGCCACAACAACATATATAAAGGAGTTCCCTGGGGTCGAGAGCATTACAATAAATCTCCCACAACAGACTCTCTCTATATCTTGAACAACTTAACAGATCATGTTTTGGTTGAAAGGAGTAATTCTGTCCAGTTGATCGCATTTCCTAAGAGTGAAATCTCAAATCCTTTTAACCACTGTGTCAATCTTTACAATTTCCTTCCCTACTCCTACCCCTCCTCTTCCTCTCACCATCATCATCCTCTTCCTCTTTCCTCCCTCCTCCTCCTCTTCCACCTTCCTCCTCCCTCCTCCTCCTCCTTCCTAATTCCTTCTATTCCTTTCTCTCCTCCTCCTCCTGTTCTTCTTTCCCTATTCATTCTTCCTTCCTCTCCTCTTCCTTCCCTTCTCCTTCCTCTCCTCCTTTTCCTCCTACTTTTCTTTCCCTCCTCCTGCTTCTTCTCCTTCTCCTCTGCTCTCCTTCCTCCTCCTCCTTCTCCTCACCTCCTCCTCCTCCTTCTTCTCCTCCTTTTCCTCCTACTCTATTTTCCCTCCCACAAAAGTGGGACATACCCACAGGAGACCTTTTGGTACATAACTAGGTCGGATAAAAAAAGAGAAATATAATAATGATGAATAAATAAATAAACAAATAAATGAAAATTATAATAATATACATAATAAATAAATAAATTAAGTAAATAAATAAATAGGTTAAGTTAAATAATAGATAAACAGGTGAATAATAGATAATAACATTTTCACAGATAAATCATAATATATGATAGTCAAAGAAATGATAATAATAAACAAACAGAGAAATAATAACAAACAAATAAATGAATAATATAAAATAAATGGCAGGCATTACAGCATCTTGCATAGGTGTTTATCTAAACGAATCTTAAAAGCTTCGAACTGAACTACATTGCACTGCCTCTGCAAGAAGTTTATTCCATTCATTAACTACACGGTTGGTGAAGTTCTTTCTACCCACTTCCAAATTAAATCTGTTTCCTGACAGTTTGAGACCATTATTTCTTGTCGGATTCTCATTCACTGTGAAAATTTTGTTACTTTTGATGATGTTAATTTCCTTTAGAATCTTGAAAACCTGTATCAATTCACCTCTGAGTTTACGCTTTTTTAGGAAAAATAAATTCACATGTTTTAGTCGATTTTCGTATTATCTATTTTTGATATTTGGAATCTGTTTTGTGGCTCGCCGTTGTACTTTTTCCAATCTGTCAATGTCTTTCATGAGATTCGGTGACCATACGGAAACAGCATATTCCAAATGAAAGATAATTTTTTTTTTTAAATCAAAAGATTGCGCAATCAGCCCTAGAATCTTATTTGCTTTCTCAGAGGCTGAAATGCACTGCTTAGATGATTTGAGATTGTTTTCAGATAATAACACCGAGATCCTTTTCACCATCCACTTTTGGTAACGAATTTCCAAATAACTTGTAATCGTACTTACTGTTATTCTACCTATGTCCATAACCTTGTGTTAAATTTCATTAACCACTTTTCAGAACACTGCTGTAGTTAATCTAAATCTTCTTGAATACCTAATTGGTTTAAGTGATCATTTGCCATTCCGCACAGTTTTGTATCATCAGCAAATTTGGAGACAATATATTTCAGTCCGTGGTCTATATAGTTTATATATACTATGAATAGAAGTGGCCCAAGAAAGGAACCCTGAGGAACTCCACTCGTAACATTTTTCCATCTAAAAGTTTTGCCATTTAGAACAACTCTCTATTTTCGATTATTCAAAAAATTACTAGTCCAACTTAATAGGCTACCACTTATTCCGTGTG
>NC_134780.1:5997696-6000196 GCF_046742065.1 Oratosquilla oratoria | reverse complement strand
CCCTCCTCCTCCCATCTCTTCCCTCCCCCTCTTCTTCCTCCTCCTCCCATCTCTTCCCTCCCCCTCTTCTTCCTCCTCCGCCCTTTCCTCCCCCTTGTATTTCCTCTTGCTTCCTTCCCTCCCTCCCTCTCTACACTTTCCTCCTCCTCCCCCTCCTCCTCCTCCTCCTCCTCCTCCTCCTCATTATCACCACCAAAATCATCCTCATCCTCATCGTCATCATCACCATCACCACGACCCTCCGGCTCCTTCCTTTCTCCTATTTCTTCACCTCCCTCCCCCTCCCTCCCCCTCCCACCCTTCCCCTCCTCCTCCCTCCCACCCTCCCTTCCCCTCCCTCCACGCTTCTGCGCACCGTCTGTTGCGCATCTTCGTCTTGCATCAATGCTCTTCGGGCTGGAGGGAGGAGGGAGGAGGGAGGAGGGAGGAGGGAGGAGGGAGGGGGAGGGGGAGTTGAGGGAGGGAGGAGTTGGAGGGAGGGATTTCTCAACGCCACTCGATCATTTTGTCTCGTAGTCGTTACCTCTTCTTCCTTTCCCTCCTCCTCCTCCTCCTCCTCCTCCTCTTCCACCTCCTCGCATTAGTAAAGGGCCATTTGCATGGTCAAACTGTTTGTCAAACCCGTTTGGCAAACGTGTTTGACAACCAAATACCCCATTCACAGGGTCAGACATCACTTCAAACTCTTGTTTGACAAACCGGGTTTGACAAATCGTTTGACCGTGTAAATGGTTCTTAAGGTTATGTTTCACCTGTCGGTTTGTGCTTTTTAATTCAGTTTTGAATAAAAATCACCTGACGACATTCTATGAGTATGATGAGTCTTTTCGTTGTCTCTGTTTTACGCCAGGCGATTTTATTCAGCTAAGAGAGGTACCCATCTCCCAAAAGTAGGTACCCACCTCTCTAATTTTGAATATATATATATATATATATATATATATATATATATATATATATATATATATACATTCTTTTTTGTTTTCTTTTTTTCTTCTTTTTTTTTTTTTTTTTGCATGCCGACATCAGTTCCCTTCCCCTCATCCTTGAAGAACTTTTAATAGCGAAGGTACACACCCATAGACCGAACCCCTACTCATATCTTATGACTTAAAGCCCATCTCTCCCTCCCTTTCTCCCTCCCTCCCTCCAACACTTCCTCAACACCCAATCATCACCATCACATCACCATCACCTCCACCATCTCTAATATTAACACCGTTATCATTACCAACACCATTACTATTACTATAACTATTGTTATTACTATTACTACTATTAATATGGCTATTGTTATTACTATTACTACTATTACTATTACTATTACTATTACTATTACTATTACTATTACTATTACTATTACTATTACTATTACTATTACTATTACTATCATTACCACACCCAATCACCCGCCATAATCCCACTTTAATGACGGCACTAACATTACAATTCTCCCCGCCCCCCCACCCGTCCTCCTGCTCCTCCCCCTCCTCCTCTTCCCCCTCCTCCTCTTCCCCCTCCTCCTCCTCCTCATCTTTGTCTTTATCTTCGTCCCCATTCTCATTTTCCTCTTCCTCATCTTCTTCCTACTCATCTTCCTCTTCTTTCTTCTCTTCTCACTGACCTTTCTTTCTTCTTTCCTCCTTTCTTCTCTTCTCATTGTCCTCCTCCTCTTCCTCCTCCTCCTGCTGCTCCTCATCATCCTAGTCCTTCTCTTCCTCCTCCTCATTTTTTTTTTTATTTTCCTCCTCTTCTTCCTTCTCTTTTCCCCTGATCTTCTTCCCTCTCCCTTTTCTCCTCCCCATTCTCCTCCTCCTCCTTTTCCTCCTCCTTTTCCTAATTCTTCTACCTCTCATTAGTCTCTTCCCTCTCTTTCTAAACATCTTCCTCCTCTCCCTCCTCCCTCTCCTTCTCTTTCTCCCTTTCCTCATCTTCTGTCTATTCATCCTCCTCCTCCTCTTCCTCCTTCTCCTCTTCCTCCTCCTCCTCTTCCTCCTCCTCCTCTTCCTCCTCCTCCTCTTCGTTCGTCTCCTTCTCCTCTTCCTCATCCCTTTCCTACTCACCCTCCTCTTCTTCGTTTTCTTCTCCCTGATCTTTCTCTTCCTCCTCATCCTCCTCATCATCCTCCTCCGCCTCCTCCTCTTCCTCCTCCCCCATAAACATTTTTTCACAGCTGTCAATACAAAACCTTTTCCCGGGCCCCCCTCCCCCCATCCATCCTTTACCGTCACCGCAATGACGTCACATGGATTCATGACGTCACATAAACGGACGGATGTGACGTCTGTTCATTGTCAGGCGGATTCCCTTCCGAGTTGGCGGATATTTCTGGCCCTTTTAGGCCAGCCGGTGGCGAAATACTTCGTGGAGTATAATCACATGCCAGGTAGGAATAGGATAGAGGAATTACGCAATAAAGATTTCTCGGGTCCATGACTTTTCGTCGCCGTCTTTTCGTCGCCGGACTTTTCGTCGCCGACGTTTCGTCGCCGGACATTTC
>NC_134780.1:5980196-5990196 GCF_046742065.1 Oratosquilla oratoria | reverse complement strand
CCCTATGTGTGGGACTGTTAGGGGGCAGGTAACTAACAGTCACTGCTGGGAATCGGAGAGGAGTGTGGGATTCGAACCCACAACTAAGTGAGTAGGAGACCAGCACGCTTCCGATTATGCCACCAGCGTATTCCATATTTCTGTGTGTTTAAACGAAGTAAACTACGGAAGTGTAAAGTGAATAGTAAAATATATATTTTCTAATCACGGTTATGAATGGATAACAGGTATATTAAAAGTTAGAAATATATATATATTTCAAAAAACGTTTATCTGAAGCTTAAGTTTCAGCAGCATCCCATAAACGATGCTGAGGATTTTCTTTACGTGTTTTCTTGGCTTTCGACAAGTGATTACATCATCATGACAGGTCCTATAATCGTATGTTTGCATCCACATTTTGTCCTACGAAGAACACAAAAGCGGACTCTTCCTTCTGCGCCGCCAAACGGAAACCAGAGACCAAAAGGAACCCTGGGCATGGGACTAAACACACCACCAAACGTCCTTGACTTCCCCATAAACCCCCCCATTCCCCATCCCCGCCCCCCGCCACCCACCATCCCTTCCCCCATCTTCTTCCTTTACCTCTGCATATCTTACTCGCCTCACCCTTGACGAGGTCAACCACAACGTTGACCTTCCTGACCTCCTTGACCTCCTTGACCCTCACCTGTACAGTAAACCTTCATCCCACTCCCCCCTCACTCCCCCTCTTCCTCCTCCTCCTCCTCCTCCATTCCCCTCCTCCCCCCTCCCACCCCCCTTTCCTTCCTCCCATCTTCCCGGTTCCCTCCTTACCCTCTCCTTCTCTTCCTCCTCTCTCCTATTCCTCTCAGTCCTTCTCCTCCCTCCCCTCCCCTCCCCCTTTCCTTCCTTCCTTCTCTCCGTTCCCTCCTCACCCTCTCCTTCTTCTTATCCTCTGTCTCCTCTTTCTTATTCCCCTCCCCCTCCCTCCCATCCTCCTTTCCTTCCTTCTATCTCTCACTTCCCTTCCTTCCTTCTCCTCCTTTTCTTTCTCTCTCTCTCCTCTTCCTCTCTCATTATCCTCTTTTCTTCCCCTGCCCCTTCTCTCCGAGCACTCCCCTCCCTCTCTCTCCCCTTCCTTCCTCCGCTCCCTTCCCTCCATTCCCTCCCTTCACTCCTATTCCAAATTCCTCCCTTCTCTTCATTATCTCTCCAGCCCTTCTCCTTTCCACCTCCTTCTCTTCCCTTCCTTTCCTCCCTTTCCTCTTCTTTCTCCTTCCCTTCCACTCCATTCCTCTTTCCTCATTTCTCTGTCTTCCACCACCCTCACCCATATCCTCTTCCACTCACTCTCTTTCTTCCCTCCACTCCACCCTCCATCTTCCATCCACCTCTCCTTGTCTCAAGTCACCGATAATGAGAGTTCTCACCCCTCAATCATTTTCTTCCCACCCTTCAGTGCACGCCTGCACCACTCCCTGCCACGCTTCTACAGGCACGTAGACACACGTACACGCACACACACACGTACACGCACACACACACACACACACGCACACACACACACACACACACACACACACACACACACACACACAGTTGGTACGGTTGGTAGAGCGCTGAACTGGGAAGTAGAAGTGCTCCCAGTACCCAGTTCGAATCCTGCCCAGGGCCGAAATTATTTCGGTATCACTGTGCCTCGGGTCGTTACTCTGACTCTCGTGGGCGGGGAGTTGTGTGTGTGTGTGTGTGTGCAAGGTCATAGCATTACCCATAGATCGGACCTACGAGCTCTGAGCTCTCTTCCAGGAGGGAAATAGCTGTCGATCACGAGTCCAACACGTGATCCAAAGACCAAGTGAAAGTGAATACACACACACACACACGTACACACACACACACACACACACACACACACACACACACACACACACACACACACACACACCAGCTGTGGGCAAGCTCACCGAAGACTTCTTCCATTGCAACTCGATCCGTTTTCTACCACGGCGCACATTATACATATCATTCAAGCTAATGGCAAGCGATTATATCAAATACAGAGGTCTTTTCACGACCAATAGTGTATCCCAGGCTGTCTATCGGGGAATCCCTCAAGACAGGGTCCTCCTGTATTATGAATAAAATCTTCCGATTTTGGTCACAACGAAATCAAGACAGACCTCTCCCAGGCCTTGACGCAATCGACCTCAGGTTCTTCGTCGCCGCCAAAATCTCCACGGAGGACCCACTTTCGGCCACCCCGCAGAAGTCTTTGCCGAAGTCGCCCTCCCTCTGCGGTCGCGTCCCGCCCGCAGATCTCGCCGGTCTTGCACGAAGAGGTTCATTCCGTATTCGAAGTGGTGACGGAGATGGCGTCCGGCCAAGACGCAGACTCCACAACTGGCCCGCAGACTCTCGGTCAAACATTGTCGTAACTTTACTGAGGTGCTTGAGACTCTTCCAAAGTCTTGTGGAACTTCGGACGACCTTCTGCAAGTGGAACTAGACCACTGGACCCCAGTCCAATCACCCAATAACTCTTGAACGTTGAAGTAAAGTCACTTAGGTATCTGAGACATAAGAACATATGAATGGAGGAGATTGCAAGAGACCATAAGGCCTACATTAGGTAGTTCCATGTCCCTTACCACGTGTCATCCTTATCCATTAAGTTATCTAATCTTCTTTTAAAACAAACCATTTTTTCAGCACTCACTACATTGTTGATAAGTCTATTTCAAGTGTTAACCATTCTGTTGGTCAACCAGTTCTTGCAATTTCGACTCGTTGCGAAAACGGGCGAAGGCCTCTGAGAATGTATCCAATTGGCAGCTCCCAACGAGTCTATCAAAAAGAAACACACTGAGGACAAAGCCTTTATTAGCACGACTTTTTGCTTGTTACAACTTTATCAAATACACGGACTACATAGTACAGACCACCCGCTTACACGAGATTGCTTTTTGTTGAAGAGGAAAAGAGGTCTGTAAATAAATGAAATGATAGTTGTGTATACAAGGGGGCTATTGCCACAGAACACTCTATCAAGTACACTGCCGTGGCACACAAATCTCTAAGAATTAATAAGAGAACCCGGAGGGAATGGGGGAAGGTCATTTGAGTCTAGCGAGGGTTAGGGAGGATGAGGCAATTGTCTGTGTACAGGAAGACATTTGACCTTTCCCTGTTCTCCCCGGGTCTTCCTATTTACTCTCAGAGATTTGTGTGCCACGGCTATGTACTTGATAATGTGCTAAGTGGCAATATCCCACTTTTATACACAACCACCATATTATTTCCTACAAACTTCTCAGTTCTAGGGAGTCCATGTACTAAGAAGGGAAACGTCGTATGAGTAAAGGCTCCGTACTCACATTGTGTTACTTTTGATATTTTCTGAGACTCCTTGGTGGTCTAAGTGTCCCTTGGCGAAGGAATTTTTGGCCAAAGTCCATATCGAGAGCTCCTGGAAACCTCAGCATTATCATCGTAACCGACTGAGGGACGGAAGACCAATCTTGTGGTAACACGAACTCGTTCTACTTCGAGTTCGAGAGTTTGAGACTCAAGCAGACCGAGGTTCCTGCCTCTGGCGGTGATAGTGGTGGTGGTGGTGGTGGTGAGGAGCCTACGTCAGGAGGCGATGAACAGCTGCGGCCGAAGCCGTCATTTTTGCCCCATTATGAGCTTCGGGGGCTGTAGGAGCAGGTAACAGCCACTGCTGGGAATCGAAGAGGAGTGCCGGATTCGAACCCACAATTAAGCGAATACGAGACCAACACGCCTCCGATTACGTCACTAGTGCATATGTCAGTAAGCGCATAGTTTCAAATCCTCCAACAAGTCATGTCATTTATGATCATAAGCTTCTGACACATATGATTAGATAATAAAAGAATCGTTTTATGTTAATCTTAGTTCATATTGATGGAAAATGTTAAAAAAAATTATATATGAAAATACAAAGGCCTAATGGCAAACGAAGAGGTCATGTCCATCAAATATTGACTTTTCTTCTGCGTTCGAAAACTCCGAAAACCGACAAATTTAATTTACAAATCAAACATCATAAGTTTTCAATCCAGTTAAGAAATGTGTTTTTTTATATCATTGATCCTAAGAAATCATACAAAGATAACGATAAGTAAAGATAATTAACACTAGTTTTAGATAACATTTTCCTTGCCTCCTACGCGACCTTGAGACATTCGTCGTGTACCGAAAAAAAAAATCGTGCGAACGGACAAAACATAATCTTTATTTTTATTTTTCTCAGCGTGGGAAAAAACTACTCGTAATAAGAATATATTTTTTCTCGCCTTCTTCAGGTATCGGAAAATGATGAAGTGAACCAATATTTCAATTTGAATTTCCTCATTTTCCTTTGGCGTGGGAGCAAGAAGCTATAGATCTGTCATGAGAAATTATATAGATCACCTATGATTATAGTAATCATGATCTCTACAGATACTGTTCTATGTATTCGAGTCATAGATGTCTCGATACATATGCATACATACATATATATATATATATATATATGTATATATATATATATATATATATATATATATATATATATATATATATATATATACACCAACAGGCACTTAATAGCCTTGAAACCTGGAATCGAACTGATTCCCGAGGATAGGAAAGATCACTAATCTGCGACACCAATTCCTGTTTTACACAAGGCCCAAGTGCACCAGTAGGCAAGGAGTAAGGATCGGAACAAATCCCTTTCACGCTTTTCGCCATTGTAACTATGAGAGAAATTCGCTAGTAACAGCGACATCAACCCGATCATTTTTATGACAGTTTGTGTAGTGGGCTAAGGCTCTGTGAAGGTGATCTAACGGTGGCCTATAGCAGTGGGTTCGAATCCTGCATGCAACTGTCATAAAAATTATCGGATTGATGTCGCTGTTACTAGCGAATTTCTCTCATAGTTACAATGGCGAAAAGCGTGAAAGGGATTTGTTTCGGTCCTTACCCCTTGCCAAGTGGTGCACTTGGGCCTTGTGTAAAACAGGAATTGGAGTCGCAGATTAGTGATCTTTCCTATCCTCGGGAATAAGTTCGATTCCAGGTTTCAAGGCTTTTAAGTGTCTGTTGGTGTAGTGGGCTAAGGCTCTGTGAAGGTGATCTTACAGGTGGCCGATAGCAGAGGGTTCGAATCCTGCATGCGACTGTCATAAAAATTATCATATATATATATATATATATATGTGTGTGTGTGTGTGTGTGTGTGTGTGTGTGTGTGTGTGTGTGTGTGTGTGTGTGTGTGTGTGTGTGTGTGTGTGTGTGTGTGTGTGTGTGTGTGTGTGTGTGTGTGTGTGTGTGTGTGCATATATATATATATATATATATATATATATATATATATATATATATGTATATCAAATAGAAGGCCTTCTCCACCTTATAAGAGGCTAACCATGTCAAAACACAAACCCACATCACACACAGTTAAAACCCACTCATCCACTTATGCAACCTGAGCATCTGGGATACAAAGGGTCATCTTGTCCCCAGTCGCATTGCTTGGGTCAAAAGCAGTGCAGTGAGGCACAGCTCTTCCTTAGCAAGACCTAACAGCTGGATCTGGTTTAACTCCATTCTAGCTTCAACCATCCTCCTCACAGACTCTCACCACTATCCCAGTGGGAAGTGAAAAACCTCTTTTTCCTCACCTTCACAATTCTCATTTTATCCATTGTTGCAATGTTCATCATACGAGTATATGTCAAAGACTTTAATTAAAACAAAACAAAACAAATTCTCTGCCTCTTATATTTCAAGTTTCTGTTCCATACAGCGCCATGGATACAAATTTCTTCATACACCCTTTTATTTACATTCATCCTAAAATATATAATTCTCATAACATTTCATTCCCTACACATATTTGTTGTTTTCATTACACTACAATTCATCTCAAATTCTATTCTCCATTCACTGACATACAAGACCCCAAATACTTAAAACCCTCCATTCCCTCAATCCTCTCAGCTTTCCACCCACATTCAATCCACCATCATTACTTCATTCAGTACCTCCTGATAACCAACCACAAGTGCAATCTTATTCACAAATAGCAAATTGTTCACTTCTCGTGTCCTCTCACTCTAACCCACCAATTCCAAACCTCTGCATAGTAATACTCCGTTAACCTTTACGACCTTACCCATAGAACCTTTAGAGACTCTATTCATACACTCGTTGAACAACCATGGCGACATTACACAACCCAGACGCAGCCCCGCAGTCACACTCAGATCACTCACTTTTCTCATACCCGACCCTCTCATGTGCCCTACCACTCAAGTACAGAACTTTTGACTGTATTTAACAGACTTCCCTCTATACTATATATCTAGCATCCTCCACAAAGCTGAGCTATATACCCCCAACTCTATCATACGCCTTGTCCAAGTCCATGAAAGCCCACAAAACTTCCTCACTTTTGAGTACCTTTCACTTGTTCTAAGCGCCTTATTTCTCTCCTACATTCACACTACTCTTCTCTATTCACTTCCTCTATGCTCCTCCTAATCCTCTCAACACACATTCACATTACCAACCCCATTCAACAGACTGATCCTTGCATTCAGTAACTTCCTGAAATACTCCATTCACGAGATTCCAACTGCTCAGTGGACCTTTTCCTCTCTATCCGACTTACCTCTTCGAATTATTTTCACCTCTTTCAAAATACATTTTCATTCTCTTTCGAATTTCTCAAACAAACACCTGGATTCCTTTGAACAACATCACCAGCCTCTGCTATGGAGGTTCCTCCGCCCGCGCACCGAATTGAGGTCATCCGTGTAGGAGAGAGACACGGAACGGAACGGAAGCGGACGGATGACGCTCGTTTGTAAAACTTCGAGCTGATCCCGGAGCGGGGGCCCCAGGTGTCACATCTGGGAGAGGTCGTGACTTGAATTACTGATGCGTTACCTAAGAGCGACATCTGGTCTCGCCGAGACGCGGGCCTAATACTGCACAGGATGAGGTATGCGTGAAGAAAGTCCTCTGCCCTGTTTCTCTCTAACAATACAATGCACAATTTATCTACATTTCAACACATATTACCAGGCCATTCGTGGACATGAATTAAGAGAGAGTATTTTAGAAAACAATATTGCTATTATAGAATTCTAATAGATAATTCAATCTTCACTTAAAAATAACTAACCACGGATAAGTCAATTGTTTTCGTAAAAAGGCTGTGTGTGTGTGTGTGTGTGTGTGTGTGTGTGTGTGTGTGTGTGTGTGTGTGTGTGTGTGTGTGTGTGTGTGTGTGTGTGTGTGTGTGTGTGTGTGTGTGTGTGTGTGTGTGTGTGTGTGTGTGTGTGTGTGTGTGTGTGTGTGTGCCCGCGCGTGTGTGTATGTGCGTGTGTGTGGAGTGAAATTTGTGAGTGTGGGTGTGTCTGTGGATCTTTGGATGACGGTAAACATCCGCAATTATTCTCCACGTCGCATTCTTGCCCGAGTGGAAATGAAGGATATAAAGGAAATTGCGCCGCGTTCGTTCAGTCAACAAAAGACCAAATGTCGTACTTGCTTGAAGATATGAGCCTGCAGCCCTACCTACTATCAAACAACTTACTCATCTATTTATTTGTTTATGTATTAATTTATTCATTTATCTATTTATTATTCAGTTATTTAGTTATTATTTTAATTGATTAATTAGATAATCAATTATGCATTCATGTATTCATTTATTCATTTATTTATTATTTAGTTATCTATATATTCATTTAATTGATTAATTAGATAATGAAATATGCATTCATGCATTCATTTATTTATCTATTTACCAATCTATTTTTATTTATTTTCTTATTCACTTATTTTCATTTACTTATTTATTCATCTGTTTCTTAATTTGTTCATCTATGTATTTATCCATTTATTCATTTATTTGTTTAATTATTCACTCTTATTTATTCATTTACTTATTTATTCATTTATTTATTTATTTATTTATTATTTATTTATTCATTTATTTATTTATTTATCTATTTATCTTCTATTTACTTATCATCCTGTATTCAGTCTTGACATGGGCCCAAAGGTCTTTTGAGGGCTTCCGTTATCATCCAAAGTAATTAATTATAGTAAATACTCATTTCAAACAAAACCTCGATGCAGCTCCCGTTCCACAGCACGCCACAGCACAAACAACGTAACAAGATGATATCTTTGAGATTTCTGTGTGTATGTAGATTCTTACTTCTTACAAAGTATTACAAAGGCGGAGCATGCCGACAGGAGACCTTTTGATCCATATCTAGGTCGGATGGGAAAAAAATCATAATAATAATAAATGAATAAATAAAAACTATAATAATGTAAATAACAAATAAAATACATAAATAAATGCACAAGTATAGTTGAATAATAAACAAGCAGGTCAATAGTAAATGATAACAAATTGACATATAACTAATATTAAATAAGAATCAAATAGACAAATGATAACAAAACAAAAACAAATAATACAAAATAAATGATAATCTTACTTCACCTCCCAGTAGTAGGCGTTATGTCTGTCAGCGGCCACAGCAAGTTCTTCCATCCGGCTCTATCATGGAGAACCCCTTCCTCCCTCAGAGTTTCGATGTTGGGCAAGTCATGTCTGCTGAGGGCTTCTTCAACACTTTCTTTCCATCTCCTTCTCGGTCTCCCTCTTGGCCTTCTTCCGTCCGGCATCCACTCCCAGACGAAGAATTTTATTTTTGTGTTATGAAAAACATTGCGTGGGTCAAAACTTTTGTTCGTGACTGTACATCATGTAAACATTTCACAACCGAGTAGCGAGGGTGGACAACAAGAATATGAATGAAATGTTTTGTATATCAAAAGAAAATCACTAAAAATAATTTAATGATTTGTAGAACAATTAAATGAAATAGTAATAATAGTAACAATAATAGTAATAATAATAATAATAATAATAATAATAATAATAATAATAATAATAATAATAATAATAATAATAATAATAATAATGATAATAATAATAACAATAATAATAACAATAATAATAATAATAATAATAATAATAATAATAATAATAATGATAATAATAATAATAATAATAATAATAATAATGATGATGATGATGATGATGATGATGATGATGATGATGATGATGATGATGATGATGATGATGATGATGATGATGATGATGATGATGATGATGATGATGATGATGATGATGATCATAATGATAATAATAATAATAATAATAATAATAATAATAATAATAATAATAATAATAATAATAATAATAATAATAATAATAATAATAATAATAATAATAATAATAATAATAATAATAATAATGATAATAATAATAATAATAAGTAGTTATGCCTTCGAGTCTCACACTCGAATATCCGCGGCCCCACAGAGGCCGGCAACGATCCTCGGCCCCTCCCATAGATCTCTTCTGGAAGAAACTTTGGTCCGTTTTCTATGTTGCTGAAAGTAGTGAGAAGACGTGATCAGTCGCCGGTTGTCTGCTCTCTATGTGTGAAAAGGTGCAAGAAATACAGTTAAAGCCAACAGAGACACCTTGGACCCTGTCCGGGGATGAAGTGTCAACCCCTCGGGGTTGCATCTGAGGGGGGTTGATGGGTTTAGAACACTGTTTCCCAACCCTGGGGACGCGACCCTAATTGGGGTTGCCAAGCCAAGACATCTTGTATGTTTTTTTTTTTTTTTTTTTTTTTTTTTTTTTTTTTGTCTTTCATAACCTTACATTACCTTTCTTACAAATATATTTATCATACTTATCCCCTATTTTTAACAGTCAACAACTAGTCATATATATTAACACATAAATAGATTAGTGGAGTCGCTATCATATCATGAGGATCATATTTGGGGTCGCTTGAAAAAAATTGGGAAATACTGGTTTAGAAAATGGTTAGGTAACCACCATAGGTCCCAGTTTTAGTGAAATAAAGATACATAATCTTTTGTTATTTTCTGACAGAGAAGACAGACG
>NC_134780.1:5955196-5970196 GCF_046742065.1 Oratosquilla oratoria | reverse complement strand
CAGCACTAAAGTAACCAAAGGAATAATTAAACAAATATGAGAGGACAATAAACAAGTGAAAAAGATTGGGTAATTGCATCTGCGACTACATACATACATATACCAAGGCTTTTCCCCCTTACAAGGGAGGTAGCCAAAAAGGAAAAGGCATAAAATCATTTCCACCCATTCCATCCCTGAATACACTCCACTCCCCTCCACCCTCCCTCTCATCTTAGCACCTCCATCTGCGATTAGCTTACGGTAAACCCAAAGTTTAAATGCTGAAGAATTATACGAGGCGCCTTTTATAGGTTAGAAAGTAGGTGTTGCCAGTTCGTGTTTAATGTAAAGTGGTTTGAACCCCTGAGACGTAGTTAAATTGAGCGATTATTAACTTACATTAATCTACGTTAAAAAACAGAGACACACTGCTAACTATTGCTCCTACGTTCAAAGAATTTCATTCAAGTCATTCAACAATAGTTGCGATCGAACGAACAATTGAAAAAATAGGTGGAGAATAGTAGTCTAATGGGGGGGGATGGTGGTTGTAGAGAATAGTTTAAATGGTCCTCATGAATAGTAAGACAATGGGAGAGCCGTTGTTTGGAAGAAGGAAGGAAGGCGCACCGGACGAGAACCACAACCGAGACAAGGTATAAGAGAGATGAGTCAGCGTTAAAATTCCTGAGGTAGGTAACACGCCGGGTATGGACGGTGCGAGGAAAAGGGAGGAGAGCGGGACGGAGGAAGGGAGGGAGAGGGGAGGGTAAAGATTCACGGATGATGCTTCAGGCGGTGGAGGAGGTGGAGGAAGAAGAGTAAGAGGAGGAGGAGGAGGAGGAGGAGGAGGAAGATTAGCAGGAGGGCGGGGTCTGGCAGGCGCACTCCGACACTTTCACCCTCGGCAACGCATCTCAGCCTCCCATTTGGGTAAAGGACGCTCGCTCCACTGCGGCAAAAGGAATGCCAGGGGCAAGGGCAGAGGCCAAGAGGCAGTGGCAGGGGCAAGAGCAGAGCCAGGGAAAGAGGCAAGGGCAAATGCGGGGATATGAGCAGAAGGTAAAAGGAAGAGGCACTCGCAAAGGGCAGAAGCAGAGGTAGGGGCAGGGACAAGGAAAGAGGGCAAAAGGAAGAGACAGAGATCAAAGGGCAAAGACCAGAGGTAGAGACAGGGGCAAGAAAATGAATAAAGAACTGAAAGGGTACAATGGAAATGGCCAGTGGAGGACGGGTAGAGAATTGGAAAGGGAAAGGAAAAGAGCAGGGAGTAGAGGCGTGCCTGTGTGTGTGTGTGTGTGTGTGTGTGTGTGTGTGTGTGTGTGTGTGTGTGTGTGTGTGTGTGTGTGTGTGTGTGTGTGTGTGTGTGTATGTCTAATAATAGTAATAATATAATAATAAAAGTTTTATTTCAATAGCAGTATCACATTGACAATAGTACAATGCAAAAGCTCATTAAAAAAATATAAAAATTAGAGTATATACACGGTGCGTGCGTGCGTGCGTGCGTGCGTGCGTGCGTGCGTGTGTGTGTGTGTGTGTATGTGTGTGTGTGTGTGTGTGTGGTGTGTGTGTGTGTGGTGTGTGTGTGTGTGTGGTTGTGTGTGTGGTGTGGTGTGTGTTGTGTGGTGTGTGTGTGTGTGGTGTGTGTGTGTGTGGTGTGTGTGTGTGTGGTGTGTGTGTGTGTGTGTGTGTGTGTGTGTGTGTGTGTGGTGTGTGTGTGTGTGTGTGGTGTGTGTGTGTGTGTGTGTGTGGTGTGTGTGTGTGTGTGTGTGGTGTGTGTGTGTGGTGTGTGTGTGTGTGTGGTGTGTGTGTTTGTGGTGTGTGTGTGTGTGGTGTGTGTGTGTGTGGTGTGTGTGTGTGTGGTGTGTGTGTGTGTGTGTGTGTGTGTGTGTGTGTGTGTGTGTGTGTGTGTGGTGTGTGTGTGTGTGGTGTGTGTGTGTGGTGTGTGTGTGTGTGTGTGTGTGTGTGTGTGTGTGTGTGTGTGTGTGTGTGTGGTGTGTGTGTGTGTGTGTGTGTGTGTGTGTGTGTGTGTGTGTGTGTGTGTGTGTGTGTGTGTGTGTGTGGTGTGTGTGTGTGTGTGTGTGTGTGTGTGTGTGTGGTGTGTGTGTGTGTGGTGTGTGTGTGTGTGTGGTGTGTGTGTGTGTGTGTGTGTGTGTGTGTGGTGTGTGTGTGTGTGGTGTGTGTGTGTGTGGTGTGTGTGTGTGTGTGTGTGTGTGTGGTGGTGTGTGTGTGTGGTGTGTGTGTGTGGTGTGGTGTGTGTGTGTGTGTGTGTGTGTGTGTGGTGTGTGTGTGTGTGTGTGTGTGTGTGTGGTGTGTGTGTGTGTGGTGTGTGTGTGTGTGTGGTGTGTGTGTGTGTGTGTGTGTGTGTGTGTGTGTGTGTGTGGTGTGTGTGGTGTGTGTGTGTGTGTGTGTGTGTGTGTGTGTGTGTGGTGTGTGTGTTTGTGGTGTGTGTGTGTGTGTGTGTGTGTGTGTGTGTGTGTGGTGTGTGTGTGTGTGGTGTGTGTGTGTGTGGTGTGTGTGTGTGTGTGTGTGTGTGTGTGTGTGTGTGTGTGTGGTGTGTGTGTGTGTGGTGTGTGTGTGTGTGGTGTGTGTGTGTGTGTGGTGTGTGTGTGTGTGGTGTGTGTGTGTGTGGTGTGTGTGTGTGTGGTGTGTGTGTGTGTGTGGTGTGTGTGTGTGTGGTGTGTGTGTGTGTGTTTATTTGAATATACATTTAAGTGTATTTGGATTTCATTCATTCAACTCACTCTCTTATGGTATATGTACTTATTATTTGTAAAATTAGAAGAATAAGAGAGGGAGAGAGAGAGAGAGAGAGAGGTAGGAGGAAGTTATGTAATCACTTCTAAACGTCGACGCACCTGATGTAATGTTCCCACCCACTGGAACCTGCGTGCATTTTCCTACCCCACGACGACTATGGGGTTGTGGGTTTCCGGTTAATGAAATAATATAATCATCATAACCATCATCCTTAAAATGTGATTTTTATTATATTTTTGTTGTTACTTGATCAGGTGATTTTATTCAGCTGAGGGTTTTTTTTTTTGTTTTTTTTTTGCACTGATGCTAATTGTGGAACAGAATTCTTCTTTTTTTCGCTTTTTTTCTGGAACGAGTAAGACTTAGAGAATCTTGATATGGATTTTTTTTCTCTTTTCTTCTTCCCTAGGGCGAGCGCTGTTTTTTTTTTTTTTTTCACTGATGCTAATTCTGGAACAGAAGTCTTTTTTTTTCTCTCGTGTTTTTTTTTTCTAGAACGAGTGAGACTTAGAGAATCTTGACTCTTTTTTTCATTTCTCTTTTCTTTTTCCTTAGGGCGAGAGCTGTTTATTGACCTGCTACTGTCCCTTGACGCGTCGGTGGCCTCAGTCCTCCTTCCTTTCTTGACCACGAAACTTCCTCCTGCCGGAGAGCCTCCCAAGGGCATTCGGCTCCAGAAGGAGGTCCACCAGAGCCCGAGAGGATCCAGGGCGGCAGGTCCTCCGTCTTCGGGTCCTTCTCGACCCACATAAGGAAGAGGTCGTCGTCTTTCTCGACCGTCCGGCTCCAGGGCATTCTGCAGGTCAGCAGGTTGACGAGGATGACCCCGCAGGACCACAGGTCGACAGGGGGCCCGAGGTAGGTCGGCGCCCTGATGATCTCCGGTGCCATATATGCCGGAGTGCCAACGATGCCCTCGAGTCGGACCTCCTAGCCGCCGACCACGAAGACCTCGGCCAAGCCGAAGTCGGCGATCTTGATGACCCGGTCCTTCATCCGGATGAGGTGGCGGGTTTCAGGTTCCTGTGAGCCACGCCCCATTCGTGGAGGTGCTCGACGCCGACCATCAGCTGGTGGAAGTAGCCTAGGGCGTCCTTTGTCCTGAGGTTCTTGTCGATCGCGGTCCTCACGTCGCCTCCTGGACAGTACTCCATAAATAGGTGGAGCCTTTGCTCCACGAGTAACTCGCTCCTGTTCTCGGCCCGTTCCCAGCAGAACAGGGTGATGACGTTGGGGTGCCTGATCTGGAAGTGTAGCACTTCTTCGCCGACGAAGGGGCCCTTAGGAGCTCTCAGGACGACCACCTTCTTGGTGACTAACTTCTTCGTCTTCTCGTTCCGGATCAGGATCACCTTACCGAAGGAGCCCACTCCCAGAACTCCGACGGTGGACCAGTCGAGGGTGCCGAAGCCACGGGCCTATTCCCGGTTGGCCTTCAGGATCCGTTTCGTCGGCATCCTCTCGACGGGACCCTCGGAAGCCTCTTCTTGACGGCTCGAGCTCGGGGAGGAGCATCCGCGAAGACTGCTGACGAAGGTGCAGAACTGCACCAGGAGCTTACTCATAGCTCCTCTTTTGCGTCCTTGGCCATTTTCGCTTGACGGCTGTCCCTTGACGCTTGTAAGTCCTCCTCGCTGTTGTTCTTGTCCTGATGGGCGTCGTCTTCCGAGTCTGAGGATTTTCCTTGCGGTAGTCTTGAAGTCTTCGGACAAAAGTGTGGCTGTCGTTGGATCTGAACTTGAAGCGAGGACGATCGACATCAACATCTGAGTTTTTCTTTTTCGTGGACGGCTTGTCACTTTTTTGTCCAGATATTTACTAGATGATTTTCGGGCCTCACTTCCACCGAAACAAGATCCATGCTTCTCTTTTCAGTTATTAGAATGAACAGATTTTCAACATTCATTTTCAAGACTCACACTTCGAAAAAATAATAATAAAAATAGTTTCCTCCCCTCTGAATCGGAAGCGTGCTGATCTCGCATTCGATTAGTTGTGGGTTCGAATTCCGCACTCCTCTCCCATTCCCAGCAGTGACTCTTTGTTACCTGCCCCAATAGTCCCCAAAGCGCACAGGGTAAGGTGACGGCTTCGGCCGCAGCTACTCAGCGCTTCCTGGCGTAGACCCATCACCCTTGTAGCTCCTCCGTTCAAAGCTACTCTCCTTATGGTTGTCAATTTCATATAGTTTCACGCAAGTCGACTTTTTCTCATTCTTTTTTCTCTCCTCCCTCTTCTTCTTCCTCTTCTCCCTCTTCCCTCTTCTTCTTCTTCTTCTTCTTCTTCTTCTTCTTCTTCTTCTTCTTCTTCTACTTCTTCTTCTTCTTCTTCTTCTTCTTCTTAATCCATTTCATCACAAGATGCATTTGTTTCCAAGATGTGATGATTTCTTAAACATCTAAAGTCACCCCTTTTAAAATGCTATTCAGGCGTTTGTTTTCTTTTGTGCAACATTTCATAGAAAACAAAGTAGCAGTTTTTTAATAATTACGACATTGATTTTTTACCTCAATCTACAATATATATTTCTTAATATCTGATATTGGATGATGTATATACAAAAGAAAATTATGGTTGATGCACTCGAAACTAAGTTAACAAAAGAGGATCGCCGTTACGATGACGAAATTATCGTTGCAATATAGTATCCACAGGCCTTGGGATAGGTTAGGTTGATTTAGGTTAGGTTAAGTTTGGTTTAGTTAATCAAGTTAATCTAGTTTACCTTAGTTTACCTTACCAAAGCTTAGTTAAGTTTAAATTGGCTATGACTAAGTTAGTTTAAAAGAGATTTAGTCATTTACAGACTATTGCCGTACATGATCGATTGTGTATTTTCAAAATAGTGGCGACAACATCGTCGTATTAATAGCGATATTACTGCCATGATTCATCTAACTAATGACAATTTATGGAATATTGAATATGGATCAATTTATCCTTTGAGAGCCGTTTAATAGTTATTCATAACAACAGAAATCTTCAGCTACGATCCAACGACAGCTTTTCCAGTCGCAATGCAGCATTCACCACGAGGTGATTTCTTTATTTCATTTAATTGATGGGTTATACAAATTATTTTTGGCGTTTCAGGTATTTCGTGTTAAAGAAAAGTAATCTATGATATTCACGTACTTCCTATTCTACCTGATTCATCTTATTTAGTAATAATAAGCAATAATTAATGAGTCAATGAAACACCAACTCCATTTGCATGATGCAGTCTCTCAGGACGCATTGACGCTGTCAGTCGTGCTTGTAGAGACCATAAGGTAGTGGACCTTGGTGTGGAAGAGGTCCAGATGAAGTAACTGAGGAAGTTGTACATTTGCCTATGATATAATCATCCTGATAAAAACAGATAACAAAGTCTCAGGTGATCTAAATGAAACCAAAAACATCCTTTTTTAGTGGAAGAGTTATTGGAGAGAACATTCACATGTGTTGCTGATATGTTTTGTCGTCCTGGGAGATGTGTTTTGCCGGTTTGGTCCTTCATTCGTTATCAACACATACCACGAAAGTAAATAGCCTTCTTCACTACCGAAGCCATTCCTGGAAGAACTAACTCACTCTCGGGTGTATATCAAAGTTCCAAAGAAGACATTCTCGACATATTTATATGATTTTGTTATAACTATGGCAGGAATTCGGGATGTAAAAGGATAATGAGAATAGGAAAATATGTTTAGGTATAGTAGCCAGTTAGACCCAGATAGCATCATAGATTAGATTCAAATTCCACAAGACTTGTGATTTGCATGTTGGTACTGTAGCAGTCACTTACACACACACACACACATAACAGCCTTAGAATGGGAATAGATCTAGTTTAGATGAAGGTATGGAAAGATTCACGTTAGATATTCCTTGGAAAGTATAGCTCCAAAAGGAACAGTACATCAGGTGTGTCAGGTAACGATCAGAGCAGCGTCATGATCTTGATTACTTTGACTATTGGGGACACTTCGATATGACCCCACTTTCTTGTCAATATCAAGAGTCATAAAGGTCTATAATGACACATTTCGATGTAAAGTTTACTCTTGTGTATAGGAAACGCGTGTAGTGTGAGGGAAGTAGACATTCTCCAGATGGGCCATCTTTGAGTTACCAGAGGCACCAAAGAATACCAAAAGTATTACGAGGCCCTCTGTCGTCAACAAAGCTCCATAAAGCAATGCCTTTAAGTTTGGATGTTGCCTACCACCTACTGACTCAAGTTCGTCCCAGTTGTTCTACCATTAATAAACCTCATGTTATGATAGCATACCTATAACTGCGTCTGACTGGCTACTGCATTGAACGTTTGAGGTCATATAGCCAATCAGACGTGGCTCTGACGAAGGCAATGTCATAATGTGATGTTTCCCACTTGCAAAGTTGCTGGTGCGAATATGATCAGCCGTCCTTATATTCTTTGGATATCTTGTATACAGCCCACGTTCCTGAGATGTATGTCGGATATTCATTGTCATTTGCTCCCTCACCAAATCAATGAGATAGTCACCCCACTGTGAACGAATAGGAACAGACGTTGGGTACACCAAACTACCCTGAACAAGAATTGACCAACTACGGTATGACGAGGACAAGACAAGTACGGGACTTTGCAAGTGTCTTTATTGGGATTGTAACGCTTCACTCGACTAGTCTTGACTTACGTCTTTCTCTTGTTTTTTGTCTTGAGAAATACACAATACAAAAACGGTCGATTGAACGGTTACAATCACAATAAAGGAACTTACAAGGTTCCTTGTTTCCCTTCCTTCGTCTCCCCATACTTGTCTATACAAATTCCAAATGTCTACTACGTTACGATATTAAAGAGGTGAACAGGAATATACACTTTATGCATGTATGAAGTGTGGTGCTGTCCATATCATGATTATATTACACACAGAGAATGTTTATAAAGAGGAAGTGTTCATATATGTTTATAACTGTGTGATTATTGACATACAATATTAGAAAAATACATATTATTGAACATATTTGATGAATTACTTACACAGCTTATTGTTGTGTTAAACGTTTCTATTATCATCAGCTACATGAACATAGAACGAAAGCTAATATATATATATATATATATATATATATATATATATATATATATATATATATATATTTGTATATATATGTATATACAGTATATATGTATGTATATATTTCTGTGTTCGTGATATATATTACATAACACAGACAGAAGTCCGGCATTTCTTCCAGGAAAGACCTGCAGAGGGATTCAGGGACCGTTGTCATATAGTATGGAATTGCGGTTACCCAGTCAGAGGGCATCGAGACACCACATGAACTAGAATTGGACAAATTTAGTTTTAAAAAGGAAATAGGAAAGAACTCATTTTCCAAGAGAGTGGTTAACAAATGGAATAGATTTAGTAACCATATAGTGAGCGATGAAACTATTGGTTGATTTAAGAGAAGATGAGATAACTTTATTGATAGGAATGACAGATGGTAATGGACACGGAAGTACCCAGTGTAGGCCTTATGGTCTCTTGCAGCCTCCTCCATTCTTATGTTCTTATGTTCTTGAAATAAACCTCAGAGACATACGGTTAAAATACAGGATTATCTGCTAGAAAACAAAACACTTTAATCTTGCAACTTCTTTATTACAAAACTAGTATCAGCTTTGCAGCCATGGCACGCTGTAGGCCTAACTTTAATGTATTAATCACATGTTTGTATCACTGTAATCTAATAGCGTCGATAACACTGATACTACTTTGCAAGCGACGGGGCCGCCTGAATAAACACAAGGATGTATGCCACCGCACTGGGAGGGTAAAGAAGACGAAGAAGAAAAAGAAGAAGAAAAAAGAAGAACAAAAACAAGAACAAGAAGAAAGAGGAAAAGAAAGAAAGGAAAGAAAAAGAAAAAGATCCAAATGGTTGTCATAAAGTCATGTTGTCATTAGTGAAAACATCGTCATCATTGTCATTACAAAACATTTTACCGAGTAAAGTCACCATCGTAATCACCAGTTTTTATCTACTTATAAACTTAGTATTTATGTAAAATACCAGAATATTGTATACTATGACACAACAAGAGCAATAACATCAATGAATACTAAGTCACAAGTAGCAACGTTTCGTCACAATGCCATCATCAGGAGAACATGATAAATTACTCACAAAAGCGACAGGTACCTTGACAAAAGAAAAAAAAATCATTACCACCTCTTTATCCTATTTCTAAAACAATGTTTATTTCTCTTCAAACTGACTCACTCTAGAGTCCTCTCATTCCTTCTAGAGTCCGGGTGATCTCGATGCTGGTGAAGAATTGTAACCAGTATGATGACGGCAAAGATCTCTACCACGTAAGCCCATCACCTTCTAGGATCTATGTAAGGTCTGCGTTTACACATAGATATGTATGTCTATTCACTAGAGAGAAATGTGGCAGCACATTTGTAGATCACACAAAGATCACACTGTCGGCGTGTTTTTCACTCCGACAGTGGGATCTTCGTGTAATGTATGTATATATTGTTGTGGACTGCGTTCTCCTTTTGCATTGTTTGTAGCAATGTCTACTAAGGAAAAGTTATTGGATGTGTCAAAACATGTTTTCTTGTAAGTGTCTACAGCAACATAAAAGATCTTGTGTATCAAGTTTTCCTCAACCTACTGCTCCAATGTCCATTTCTTTACCTCACAAATATGTTACCTATAAGTCATATATCCTCGGCCTTCATCTTAGATGAACTTTTTTATTATCCTCTTTTTTAATCAAGTTTGCTGCTTAAATTTTTAGTTCCTTTTTTGTGAAAAAACACGTATTTCCTCGTTCAAAAATCATCCAAAATAGGGCTGAAATTTCATAAGGAAATATATCACTAATAAAGACAACCAAGAATAATTAATAAATCTTACTTTTACACGTTTAGTCTTCATTGTTATAATATGGCATCCCAAAATCATGACACCTTTATAACATGCACGTTTTCCAATGGTTTTATTTTCCTTTGGGCTGAGGGGAGAATGAAATTAACTATATGTGGCCGTAATCAATGGAGGACACTTGTATTTACATTGACTTGTCTTGCATCAAACTCAGCCTGAACTTACACATTGGTCTTTTCTTCATATAAAGGAAATATCATGCTATCTAAACAAGAGTCGTTTATTAATATTACTGTTTTGACTTTTCTGCTACCCACTAAATACCCCCCTTTTCTTCCTCCTCCTCCTCCTTCTCCTCCTCCTCTTCCCCCTCTCTTCCTCTTCCTCCTCCTACTCCTTGTCGTCGTTGCCTCCTCATATCAGGCGAAGAACATCTGTTAAAGTTACTCGATCAAGACTTTGCCAAACTCTCCGTTGACGACATCGTAAAGAGTGGCCGATTCTTCACAGGGGAAGGCCTCATCCTCATGGACGCAGGTCAGCGACTCCTGGCTGAAGACGGTATGGTTTCCGCACATGAACGAAAAGTGCTCCATGCTGGCAACCTGCAAAGATCCAAGATGACGTCACCACAAGAAGAACTGAATGAAGTTACGACAAATGGTAACAAGTTCCGCTGTCGCTGAGAGTCGAACCCTTGGATATGTGACTATTTTACAAAGAATTATAAAGGAGGAGCATGCCGATATGAGACCTTTTGGTCCATAATTAGGTCAGATGCAAAAAAAAATTATACGTATACCAAAGGCTTTTTCCCTCTTACAAGGGAGGTAGCCAAAAAAAAGGCATAAAAACCATTCCCACCCATTCCATCCCCAACATACTCCACTCCCATCCATCCCCTTCCCTCCCTCTTATCTTGGCACCTCCTGGATGACGGGTCATCCCTGCATCTCGCCCACTGCCCTGGGTCAGAAGCAGTGTCGCAAGACACAGCACATCCACAGCAAGGCCGCTTCATTAAATCGGCGATCCCCCTCTCCGTCCTCTCATGCAGAAAAGAAGAAGACATGGAGAAATCCCTTCGGGCTGTGTCAATTTATTTTCACACATACTCCCTCATCCCCCATCCCCCACTCACTCCCCCTTATGTATCACAGCATCATCCATACACAACCTTTCTCCATTCACCCCTATCTTCTGTCCTCTCCCGTCCTTCTTCAACAGACATTCCCCTCTTTCCCAAAGCCCCTTTTACCCCATCCATCTATCTCATCCTAGGTCGCCCCCTCATGTTCACTCATTCCACATCTGTCTTCCACACCTCTTTTACTATTCTTTCTTCGCTCATTCTTTCCATGTGTCCAAACCATACCTATACTCTTTCATCAACCCTATCTCCCAGCTCCCTTTCCACCCCCGTTCTCTTCCTCATCTGCTCGTTTCTCACTCTATCCAGCCCAGTAACCCCTATCATACTTCTCAGGCACCTCATCTCAAACACATTCAAACTCCTCCTTTCTTCCTCTCCTATGCTTCATGTTTCTTCCCCATACAGTGCTGTCGGTACAATCATTCCTTCATACAATCTCCTTTTAGCATCCATTTCTAAATGTCTATTTCTCATTACACTTTTTAATCCCCAAAGGCATTTACTCGCTTCTCTCAATCTACATTCTACCTCCACCTCCACTCCACCCTTTCCTGCCACATTCGCACCCAAGTATCAGAAACTATCCACTTTCTCCAGTCTCTCTCCCTTAATACTCATTTCCAGCCTGCTACCAATTTCTCCCCTTGTACATTTCATTACCTTACTTTTACCCACATTTATCTTCAACTTCCTTCTTTCGCACACCTTCTCAAACTCTGTCACTAACTTCCTCAAACCCTAATCTCATCCTGCTACAAGCGCAGTGTCGTCAGCAAACAACAGCTGGCTTATCTCCCACTTTTCTCCATTTTCTTTAACCATCTCCAATCCCCGACCCACTACCCTTGCATTTACCTCTCGCACCACTCCATCCATGTATAAATTGAACAGCCAAGGCGACATAACACATCCCTGACGAAGTCCCACCTTTACCTCAAACCACTCACTCTCTCCATTTCTAATCCTAACACAAGCTCTACTACTCTCGTAAAAACTCTTGACTACTCTTAACAGCTTTCCTCCTATCCCATATATCTGTAATCCCTCCCACAGTGCCTTCCTGTCTACCCTGTCATAAGCTTTTTCCAGATCCACAGAAGCCCAAAAAACATCCATACCTTTTCCTATACCTTTCTCATATGTCTGTCTTACCACAAAAATCTGATCTACACAACCCCTACCTGTCCTAAACCCACACTGTTCCTCACCAATTACTCCCTCTGTTCCTCTCCTAAACCTCTCAATCAAGACCCAACTAAACTTAACAAGCTGATCCCTCTGAAACTACTACACTCACACTTGCCCCAATTCCTCTTGTAAAATGGAACTATACAGACACTCTTCCAGTCCTCCGGCACTCTATCCTCTCTTAAACAAACATTAAGTAACCTCACCAGTAAATCCCCCATCACTGTACCTCCTTTTTTCAGACATTCTGCATGACATCCATCCAACCTAGGTGCCTTACCTGCTCTCATCATCTTAACAACTGCCTTCACTTCATTTTTCCTCATTTCTCCTCTATTTTATTCACTCATCACGTTCATTTTCTTAGCGCTTCCCACTGCAACTACGTTTCCTTCCCTATCCTCCTTCACATTTAGCAACTCTCTAATATACTCTGCCCATCTCCCTCTTACTGCCTTCTCTTCCATTATCATCACTATCTACACCTTTTACCTTTTCTTCACTACTTGATTCGCCTCCTCTTCCTCTCTTAATATCTTTTCAAAACATATTTTAATTACTTTCAAATTTTTCTGTCATACTCTTACCCCATTTCACATCTGCTCTCCTCTTTGCCTCCTTTATCTTATACTTTACTTATCATCTTTTCTTTGTACCTCACATATGATTCCCTCGTCCTATTTTGTAACCAAGTTGTGAAAGCTCGCTTCTTCTCTTCTACAACCTTCTTTGCTTCCTCATCCCACCATTCATTACCCTTCCTTCTATTTCCTCCCATCGTCCTTGTTCCACACACCATCTTTCCACACCTTGTGACTCCCTCCTTGAACCATCCCTATTCCTCCTCCACTTCTAGTTCTACTCTATCTTTCACTCCCTCCCACTCCTCTCTCAGCTTCTTCTTGTACTCCTTCTCTTTTTGTTTCTCATTTAAGCAGTTGACTTTAAGCACCTCCCTACCTTCTGTCCTTTTCCTCTATCTCCATCTACCCTCCACTCTCAACTTACCTTCCACCAAAATATGATCTGATATTCCCCCACTCTCTCCCCTTAGAACATGTATATCCTTAACTCTTCCTACTATACTCCTGGTTACCACTACATAGTCCGTTAACGCTCTATCTACCACCCTTGCATCCACCACCTTCTCCCATGTGTACTTATGCTTGACTTTCTTCCGAAACACTGTATTTGCTATCAACTCTCTTTCTTGACACACCTACAACATCAACTCTCCACTACAAATTTTTCCTGGAACTCCATACTTACCAACCACTCCGTCTGTTGGCTCAATCCCTACCCTAGCATTAAGGTCTCCCAATACAACTACATTGACTTTTCTCCCTAATCCCTCAATGCACTCATTGAAATCCATCCAAAAAGCCTCCCTTTCCTCTACACTCTTCTCACTACCAGGCCCATATGCACTTACAAAAACCCACATCTCCCTTCCCAGTTTCACCTTCATCCACATTAACCTTAAAGAAACTTCCTTCCACTCCACTACACGCTTACCTATCTCTTCACTTACTAGTATAGCCACCCCTTTTTCTCCCTCGCCCTCTCTTTACTCCTGAGAACCTCCCAACTACACTCTCAAACTCAAACTCGCCCCTCCCTTTCAACTTAGTTTCACTCAATGCCAACACATCCATCTTTCTTCTCACAAACATACTGCCTATCTCTTCCCTTTTACTCTCATCTGTACCACATCCACGCACATTAAACGACCCAAACCTTAGGGTACTGGTTGGAAAACACATTCTAGACCCTCTTATGCCTTTACTTTGTTTAGGAATGCTCCCTTTGGGGCTACAGGGAGAGGGATGCCCAATTCTAAAAAAAGAAAGAAAAAAAAGTCCTTAGCATTCAGCCGTTTGGTGGTAGCCGTTTTGTTTTCTGTTTTACAGTAAATTCTAAGTTAAAAGTCGGGTGTAGTGGGGCTAATACTAAAGAGGAGTTATCAAGTTGACTTGAAGTTAAACTTTGGAATGTCGGGGTTGATAAACGTGATGAAGAACTGCTCTAACATATACCATATAAGGTTATTGGGTTTGATTAATCGAGTTAAATGTTTAACTCCCATGTAGTGCCTCTACGCTAACTAAAATCGACTTGTATACTGCTGATTAAGTTCAACACTCATACTTTCTCTTATCTAAATATCTATATCTATATCCATATCTATATCTATATCTATATCTATATCTATATCTACATCTATATCTATATCTATATATCTATATCTATATCTATATCTATATCTATATCTATATCTATATATCTATATATCTATATCTATATCTATATATCTATATCTATATCTATATCTATATCTATATCTATATCTATATCTATATCTATATCTATATCTATATCTATACCTATATCTATATTCCAAGGGCCTCTTCCTCTTTCTGTTGCTCTCTTTAAATTTCTCTTTTACCAGTTTTATATACTTTCCCCAAAGACAGAAGCACTGGTATATTACTGGCTGTGAAATGTACTGATAGCATGAGGGATCCTTCATGCAAACATAAAACACTAAAATTCTTACGAAGCCATTCAAATGTGTATTCATCTTTTAGTATAATGTATGATTTTGTATAGAAAGATACGTGTCAGCAAACAATGCATTTGTTAAAAAAAAATGGATAAGTAATTAGTTAGTGACTGAGAAAAACATAAGATGATGAGTTTCTTCAACTAAACGGAGTCGTTTGATGAAAACGAAAAAAAATATTAAGTTGAACTGCAAATCCAAGCCTCCTTCCCTCAATTACATAAGACCTCCTGACAATAACAAAACAAAATCTACAATACCATCCACGACTCAAAAAGGTAAGGAAACGATAAATATAAAACAAAAAGCAACAAAAAATTAACGAAAGACATATAGATAAAGAATAAAGAAAAAAAAACGAGAAAAAAATACCTCTCCGGTGAAGTCAGCGACAGGATTGCAGACATGGAAGATTCTGCAGTCGTTATCGATGTCTGCGTAGTACCCGTAGGGTCTCCCGTCACAAGAGAAT
>NC_134780.1:5927696-5950196 GCF_046742065.1 Oratosquilla oratoria | reverse complement strand
TAATATAAAATAGAATTAGACAAAATTAAATAAAATCAACCAAAACAAAGTAAAATAGAATAAATGAAATCAGATCAAATTAAAAAGTTAGATAGAATGAGATAAATTAAAAAATATAAATTATCCATTAATCAAAATAAGAAGCACAAAGAAAACAAATAAGATATAATATTCGAAAATAGATATTTAGTGTAGATATAAGAGTCACGTGGCTGGTTCTTCCATTCGAGTAATAGGTCAAATGCTGACAATAAGGTCATCCTCAAGGTCCTAGTCTCCTCTAAGAATGACCTTTAAGTCAAGGCGGACCTTTTCCTCAAGGATAATCTCCCTCGTTGTTTCATCTTCTGTGACGTTATTTGTTATTTGACGTTATGCTCTATGACGTCATATGGTCTATGACGTCATTTCCTTATACAGAATAATAGGGTCAAAGAAAATTCTTAAAAATTACCATAGAGCTTTCAAAAAACGTTCTTAATCCCCTTGCTCGTTCTAATGACATTTATTACTGTTATTGTTAGTGTTGGCATTGTTATATATATTATCATTATTATTATCATTATTATTATCATCAATATAACTATTATCGTTATTATTATTATTGCTTTTATTATTATTATTACTATTATTATTATTATTATTATTATTATTATTATTATTATTATCATTATCATTATTATTATTATTATTATTATTATTATTATTATTATTATTATTATTATTATTATTATTATTATTATTATTATTATTATTATTATTATTATTATTATTATTATTATTATTATTATTATTATTATTATTATTATTATTATTATTATTATTATTATTATTATTATTATTATTATTACTATTATTATTATTATTATCATTATTATCATAATCATCATTATCATTAATATCATCATTATCTTCATTGTTATTATTATTATCATTATCATTATTATCATCAGTCCTGCTTATTATGCAAAAATAAACTCCAAGAAATAGTCACAGGAATACTTGTAATACCAAAGTCGAGCGAAGGAACCCAAAAATTCCCGGGGCCCCAGGGTAGGAGAGATACGTTCAGATGGGGGGTCGGGGAGTGTGTGGAGGATAGGGGAAGAGGAGGGGAAGGAAGGGAGGGGAAGTAGGAACAGGTATCATCTTGGTACCATGATAGGTATTATATTGAGAATGACGTTGGTTGGTTACTTAAATTCCGTACCTCACCTTTCTGTGGTGAGCCTCAGGCGATTTTGTAACCATCTTTAGATCAAAATCCTCCATTAATTTGAATAAAGTCGTCTGGAATTGGTGTGAATTAAATTAGTTTTTGTGATCTCATCGAATGGAAGGAATTTTTTGGATCGACTCAACAGCAAGACATAAAAATCAACCCTCCAGTAGATTCTCTGACCAGACAGTAATGGGAGGAAATGTGGGATGGTTTGGATAGACTCAACAGCAAGTCATAAAACTCGACCCTCTAATAGATTCTGTGAGGGCATATGGGTGGGAAAAAGGGACCTTCTGGCGCTTCTTCGAAAGCCTGGTCCTCTTCTTCCTCCTCCTCCTCCTCCTCCTCCTCCTCCTCCTCCTCCTCCTCCTCCTTTTCCACCTCCTCCTCCTTCTCCCCCTTTTCCTGCTCCTCCTCCTCGTCATCATCGTCACCATCATTCTAATAGTAACCATGTAGTGAGCGCTGAAGTAATTGGATGTTTAAACATAAGATTAGATAATGTTATGGATAGGGATGACAGGTGGTAAGAGACATGGAATTGCCTAGTGTAGGCCTTATGGTCTCTTGCAGTCTCTTCCATTCTTGTGTTCCTATGTTCTCCTCCTCCTCCTCCTCCTCCTCCTCCTCCTCTTCCTGCAGAAACCCTCTTGGGCGAAGAACAAAGGAACTCCCACTTCCCGAAGCAGACACTATGGAATTAAGGATCAATTTACGAGAGTTGTCTGGTATGCGACTTAGCCCAAAGGTTCCGAAGGAAGGAAGGAGGGTGTAAGGACCAGAACCTTGAAGAAGACTGGGTTGAAGTCTGGGTGAAGGGCTAATTTTTCTCCGAGTGTTGCAGCAAATTTACAGCCTGCAACTTTTGGTAAGTAACCTGTTATGCTGGTGGAAATTAATTTCCTTCCAGCATATCAAATCATATTCAATATGTTTTTATTGAAAAAACAAAATAGTTTGCCATAGTGAATTTAAGGCGGAAAAAGTGCTGGCGGTACTGCCAATTAGTTGGAGGTTGGAGGTAAAATAGCCCGGTGTGATAGCGTCTTAATGCAAATGTGAAGGCCTTGGTGGAGAGTTGGTGAAATAATGAAGTAAATTTTGAAAGGTTTTCTGGCGAGAGCAGACAATTTGGAAAGACAGTATTCTTCGAAAATTGTCTAAACGTTCGGTTTCACATATATTGTTACATGATTGGTTTGTAATCATGGAGTTCCAAAGTTTTTTTTATGTGTGCATTTTGTCAAGATTGTCAATCTAATAGAAACTATGTTATATTTTATTTTCAAATAATCTTTGTCATTTGATAACAAACTGGCTATAGTTTTTGTAATTGTAATACATCGATATAATAACAGACTTCAGCTGCGAGACATTAACTGGACAACTTTAGAAAACGAAGAGTTCCCTGGCGACAATTTTTAGCGCGACAAGTAGAAAATCAAGATTGACGGATATCTAATCAACTTGGAGATCAAATGGAGAATAATTGAAGTCAAAGACTTGTTCTAGTAACCACACTTTAATTAGGTTTAAAGAAAAAATAGATTAGAACGAACACACTTGTACTTGTGATACATGACTAAGAGGTGTATGATTTATGATAAATGGTAAATCCATCTAATTGGTTATCAAAATCAAATGTGAAATTCACAGATCACACGTGGTATTTTTTCTACAGTATTCTTATGATACTTTTATTGTAACAGTTTAAAAAATAGTTTTAAGGCGCCTAGAGAATTCTTCCTCTTTATTTGAACGGTAAAGAGGAGACACTATGCTCTGGGAAACTCACCCTCAAATAGAATAGAAAATAAGAAGGAAAAGAAAAAGAAGATAAAAGAAAAAGGAGATGAATAAGGAGAAGAGGAAGAAAAAAGAAAAAGTATAAGAAAAAGAAGAAGAAGAAGAAGAAGAAGAAGAAGAAGAAGAAGAAGAAGAAGAAGAAGAAGAAGAAGAAGAAGAAGAAGAAGAAGAAGAAGAAGAAGAAGAAGAAGAAGAAGAAGAAAGAAAAAGAAGTACAAGAAAAAGAAAAAGAAAAGAAAAAAAAAGGAGAAGAAGAAGAAGAAGAAGAGGAGGAGGAGGAGGAGGAGGAGGAGAAAGAAGAAGAAGAAGAAGAAGAAGAAGAAGAAGAAGAAGAAGAAGAAGAAGAAGAAGAAGAAGAAGAAGAAGAAGAAGAAGAAGAAGAAAAGAAGAAGAAGAAGAAGAATGGTCTACCGGATGGCTCTCTAATCACTTATAATTGGTAGCAGCTGTGGGATCTCTTCACCACGCAGCATAGGAAGAGGCAATTTCCGCAAGCGGGTCGTCAGTGAAGGAAATAAACATTCAGCCAAAGCGATTAAATGTAACGCAATTCAAAAATTTCAAATCTATTTGGATAAACACGTAAACATAACCTTATCATTATTCCTTTCGTTTGAAATTGTTATGGATTCACTTCGATAAACATATAATCAAAATGTTATTATCACTTCTTTCTTTTGTCTGACCTTGCTATGGAGTACGAGATCGCCTGTTGGCGTGCATCATCGTTGTAAAACAACGACACGACACATAGGTATAAAAAAATGACAGTTCTTTTTTCAGAATTGGTTTGAAAAAGGAACGGGAAAATAATGCTAAAATAAGACAAAGCCTATAACATATTCAAACGTTATGAACCACGAAGTGGTAATGAAACTCATATAAAACCATAAAAACCTCTTGGGAACCAAAAGTCAGGCACAAAAAAGAAGTGACAATTTGAAATGAGCATCAGTGAAAATATGCAGAGAATCTAAACGAATCCGATAGTTTTACAAGAAACGAATAAGACATGAACATTTTCACATTCAAAATTGATTTAAGAGTTTTATTGTGGCTACCACCAATCAATTGTATTCAGATAAGGGAAGCATCTGACAGTCAAAGGTTTAACAAGTGTACGTGTGCAATCATCAGTTGCTGTCAAGTCAATTAACGCCTACGTTGGCGTCATGAGGAGCGAGCGAGTTGCCGACGTCTGCTTTTTGATTATATTTATTTTGTAGTTGTACCTGAGCGACCCCCATTTTCTGTGAACTGGCCTGATCATATTTTCTGTGGTTATTAATATTCAGAGTGAAAGAGAACGAGTGATACAGCTGTAACTTTATATTTCATAATGCGAGTATTTGGATTAGGATGCATCATCGTACATCAGGCAGCTAATGCCGCCCGCGAGGATTTGAATTTGACTCGTATTAAAGAGGTTAAAAGAAACACCGCGTGAAGACGGAGCCTATATGTTACAACGACGTTTCACTTTTGAAAACTCTATCATAGTATTCGATAAAGCTGAAACAAGAGCAATGTTGTATTAATAAAGATTCAATCTTCACAAAGTGTTTCTTTTTTATTAGCAAATGTAGCCACTGATAAACATAATGGTGCTCTAATACCGAAATCCCTCATTTCAAAATCTCATATAAAGTTATGTGCGAAATCAGGTAACTAACAGTCATTTCTGGGAATTGGAGAGGAGTGCGGGATTCAAACCCACAACTAAATGAATGCGATACCAGCATGCCTCCGATTACGCCACAAGCGCAACAAGCGCCAAAGTTGATCATAAACCCACCTTTATCCAAAGGTGCGACCCCGAGGGACCGGTACTCTGTCTCCGGACCGAACCCAAGATATCTCTTCTCTGAACGATCTGTGTGTAAGATCGAAAGTGCTAAGACCGAAAGTATGAGGAATTTTGACAACAACAAAAAAGTAGTGAGAGAGATAAAACAGGAATTATGTGCGTAGCTGGACGTGATAGTTTAGCGTTCAAACAGCGAATAACCACATCTATCCTTTTTTTTCCTTCCTATAAACTATACCCCTCCATGAAGCTTCCAGGCAGACCCAGACAGATTCCCTCTCCAGCCTCCACAGTTTCCAGAGAGACACGATTTCTTTAACACACCGTCGTCCCCTTAGCATCACCCTCTGTGTCATTCTTTCTCAGAGATGATCCTGTAAGCAAGACGGTCATCCAAAAAGAGAACCATTACCATGTAGTGCCTCAGCTGGCGTCCGGTGATAAGACAGTTTACTTGCTCCATGTTGGCACATTAGAGTAAGCCTTGGTTTAACACAAGACCTCTCTGGTTATGAATAACGAAAGAATTTCTGAAGTCGATGAGGGAAAATATGATATCTGAGAAGGTAGATAAAATACAGTGTGATAAAAATCGCAGAATTGTGTGTGTGTGTGTGTGTGTGTGTGTGTGTGTGTGTGTGTGTGTGTGTGTGTGTGTGTGTGTGTGTGTGTGTGTGTGTGTGTGTGTGTGTGTGTGTGTGTGTGTGTGTGTGTGTGTGTGTGTGTGTGTGTGTGTGTGTGTGTGTGTGTGTGTGTGTGTGTGTGTGAGAGAGAGAGAGAGAGAGAGAGAGAGAGAGAGAGAGAGAGAGAGAGAGAGAGATAGAGAAAGAGAGAGCCCGTTCTCGATCCCCAACGGGTATCAGTAAATCCCACTTGCCCCGACTATCCACAGACACGTGCGGCACCTAAGTGATTCCTGGTGTAGGGCTTGTGGCTCTCTCAAATGCGTATACGAGTGAAGAAGATCCTTCTCTTCCAGTCTCGCCCTTTGTATGGTACCCGCCCCGCCCCGCCCCGCCCCGCCCATCTCCCACCTGAAGGTTCAAGTACCCCGAGGCGACTACAAACAACAGCGTATCGAAATCTACAGAACGAAAGAGAAAGTTTACCTTTTACTTTCGCTAGAGATTTTGGAGGAGAGGAAGGGCGAGGGGGAAGGAGGTAGAAAGGGAGGGGGAAAGGGGGGAAGGGGAGGGTGAAGGAGGGAGAAGGGGGGTGGGGGAAGATGGAAAAGAAAGATGCTCCCCCCACGCTATTGACTCGTCGACGAGGACCCGAAGAAGATTATTTTAATTCGTCCCATGCTTCCCCTTTTTGTTAGTTAAGCTAACCAAGGTCTAATTGCGTAGTTTGGTGGATGAAAGCGGTGGATGTCGTGAGTTCCTACGCAATTAAGGAAGAGTTTGACCCAGGGGGTGATCAGGTCAAACTAATTTGTTTTGCGTTTCTCAACATCAGTCCCCGCACGTTCGTACCCTCCTCCCGTGACTTGTCATCTGAGTCTTGTCGTCTTGTTGTTTTGATTTGAATGAAACTCCATCTTCTTTCATGAAGTGCTTTATTATTTTTCATGTTTCTATTTTGGGTTGATTACTAGATTATTTGATGGATGGACAAGATCTAGATGGATTTAGGTGTTCTTGCTTAAGAGTCATATTATCTGTCCTTTTTCCTCGTATTCCTGAGGTGTCGAATATTTTGCTTATCACAGTCACTGAGCCTTGCCTCTTGCCAAACTTTTAAGGACGTGCATCTCAAGTTGACTAAAGGAAACATATGCAAACGGACGTTCCTCTATGTATACTTGATTTATGTTTTATATATATTCGAATTAACATTGAGATGTGTAGGTATGATATATAGATGATATAAAGGTATGATATAAAGATGTGTAGGTATGATATAAAGATGAATACGCGCGCACACAAACACGTACATACACACACACACACACACACACACACACACACACACACACACACACACACACACACACACACACACACACACACACACACACACACACACACACACACACACACACACATACACACACACACACACACACACATACATACACACATACACACACACACACACACACACACACACACACACACACACACACACACACACACACACACACACACACACACACACACACACACACACACACACACACACACACACATACACACACACACACACACAATCATGCTGGAACTCCTATTTAAAATATTTAACAGTTTGTGTAATCAATCCTGAATCCGCGTGGGATAAAAAGGAATTTTATAATGGTTTTATATAAAAAATAGAGTTAAAGTTATTGCAAATAAGAATTACTATTATGAACAACATGGTCGATAGTAGAGAAAATAACGACTTTTTTCTCTACACTTAGATTAGATTTCTCTGACTGAACAAATAAAAATGAAAATATAATTGAACTGGATTTTTTGTTAGTTTTGCGCAATCTTTATCCAAAGAAATCAAACAAATAAATCTGAACTTAGCGATTCTTTGAAAGAAAAATTCAAACCAGGTGACAGTTTTTGAAACTAAAACAAGAACTAATCGAGGTAAATCAAACAGATAAATGTAAAAAAAAAAAATAAGCAAAAGAAATAAAAAATCGAAAAAGAAAGAGGTAAAAGAAAATGTATATTAACTTTAAATAAAACAATTATATAAAGACGCCAATAGAACACAGGATAGAACAATGATATAAAGACATCAATAGAACACTGGAGCTGGAGGAAGACTCATGATCACTAATGAGACCAATTAAGGCAGACCATCAACCGTAAAAACAATAAAGACCAAGAACCTGTGAGGAAAATATGTTGAAATTTAATAAATAGAGAAACAGTACTAGGAGATGTGTTAGACGAAAGACGTCTACAGTTATTATAGGATGGACGAAGAATCATATCCCATTAAGAAGAATAAATGTAAAATAACTTTTAAAAGCTAAGGAGGCAATGTCAACAGTATTGAAACTTAGGACGGACATTGATGAAACTGAGGAAGTTGGTAAGGAGAAGCGAAAGAAAATCTATTCAAATAAAAATCTGCGGTTAATAAGATAAACAGTACAACATACGAATAGAAGTTGGCAGACTAACAAGTTTTAAAAAAAAATCAAGAAGGAAAGGCACAAGAAAAAGGAGGGAGCAAAAATTTAAAAATTAGTGAATGAAGTTAAACCAAAAAAGAAATAGAAAACGGCGCACAAATGCAGACGGAGAAAGTGAATTGATGGCCCGGAAGTTGAAGATGTGTATCTAAAAGAAATATTAAAGAAAAAAGTAATGGTAATGTAAGAAGCTTGAAGGTATTGTATACCAATATTAATCGCTTGGATTAGCTACATTAGAGATAAATGATTATATTTACTATACAAAGACAGTTTTAGCTACCTTGACTTACACTCTCTGGAAAAACGAAGAGTACGGGATGATCTAAGGGAGGTATTCAAATGAGTCAAGGCCTTTAACAAGGGTGATGTGGGCAAGGTCATCATATGAAGACAGCAGGACAGCACCCGTAGTAATGTGTTTAAATTGGACAAATTTAGGTTCAAGAAGAAAATAGGAAATAATTGGTTTACCAACAGAGTGGTTCACGAATGGAATAGACTTAGAAACAATGTAATAAGCGCTGAAACAAATGGTAGCTTTAAGAGAAGAATAGACAATATAACTTATAGATAAAGATGAAAACTCGTAAGGGACATGAAACTACCTAATGTAGGCCTTATGGTCTCTTGCAGTCTCCTCCATTCTTTTGTTCTTATGAGACCAAATTAGAAAAAAAATGAAATATTAATGCAGGCTACAGGGTATATTATAACATGTAAAACAAAAAGAAAATTTATGGAAATGGAAATGATAGGATGAAGGCACCGAAGAGAAATTTGAAGATGGTATTGGGAAGAGGAAAGACTGAACTTGTATATATATATGTATGTGTGTGTGTGTGTGTGTGTGTGTGTGTGTGTGTGTGTGTGTGTGTGTGTGTGTGTGTGTGTGTGTGTGTGTGTGTGTGTGTGTGTGTGTGTGTGTGTGTGTGTGTGTGTGTGTGTGTGTGTGTGTGTGTGTGTGTGTGTGTGTGTGTGTGTGTGTGTTTGTATGTATGTATATATATATATATATATGCATATATATATATATATATATATATATATATATATATATATATATATATACATTAGAAGTTTCTTCTTTCAACTTCCTTTCCACTCCAAGATGGACGCAACAATGATTATTTTTTGCGGCCTCGACGAAAGACAAGCAACCCGTGAGTTTGAAGATGAGACAGCTGTGGATGTTGCCAAGGACGAGTCGTCTTGTGGCGACCACCATCATCTCGCCGTTGGTTGTCTCAGGTACCCTGCGGTCCCGCCGGACACTATTCAGTTACAACCTCTCGCCTCCCCGGTCGTGGTCCGTTTGGTTGAACGCAGTGAGATCGATTTTTTTTTTTTTTTTTTTTTTTTTTTTTTTTTTTTTTTTTTTTTTTTTTTTTTTTTTTTTTTTTTTTTTTTTTTTTTTTTTTTTTTTTTTTTTTTTTTTTGAGGGCGTGAGGGAGTCTGAAGCTAAATCAAACCGTTTCGTGTCAGCCAGAGTGTCGTCAAGGAATCAGGTTTGATGGAAAGAGTCCTTTATCCCCTTTTATGGAGTTGTCTGCTTAAAGTGCTTTTTTTGTCAGTTCACGAAATACAAACTACGGCTGGAAAATAATAACGATTCCGTTAGCCATGGAAATAGCACGGTTTTTTCAATATTAAAACTGTATACTTGTTTAACTATTAAGGAGAATGCTAATGTAGCATTACTTGGATTATAATTAGTCAGCTTTAGGAATATCAAACACCCTTTCTTTGCATCATTCCCCTCATACAAAAGCTATCAAACTCCAAACACCTTATTTGTGACTACTTCCTAGATCCTCAATTGTCAGGGTTTGTCTGTGTTCACAACTTTATTGGATCTTAACCAGTATCTGCCTTCTCGCTCGCAAGTCCGTAACCTGATAAGAAATGACAATGCGATTTAATCCTTCATTATCAAATCAATCCTAAACCATGTTAATCAAACAAATGCACAACACTGTCAGCCAATGATAGTACTTTCTTTTCCACCTTTTCGTAATTCAGAAAAAACATAGGCTTCTGTTTGTTGAGGTGTAAAACATTATTTTGTATAGTAAAGGCTGAAATATATGCGGATACACATACATTTTTGTGTGTGTGTTGTGTGTTGTGTGTGTGGTGTTTGGTGTGTGTGTGTGTGTGTGTGTTTGTGTGTGTGTGTGTGTGTGTGTGTGTGTGTGTGTGTGTGTGTGTGTGTGTGTGTGTGTGTGTGTGTGTGTGGTGTGTGTGTGTGTGTTGTGTGTGTGTGTGTGTGTGTGTGTGTGTGTGTGTGTGTGTGTGTGTGTGTGTGTGTGTGTGTGTGTGTGTGTGTGTGTGTGTGTGTGTGTGTGTGTGTGTGTGTGTGTGTGTGTGTGTGTGTGTGTGTGTGTGTGTGTGTGTGTGTGTGTTTTTACCTAATTGTATTTACCTAGTTGTATTTTACGGGAAGAGAGCTTTGTATCTTTCAGCATCCAGTTTGATCTTAAATTCTTGTATAGTTTTTGCACTCACTGTTTCCTCATTCAATTTGTTCCAGATATCCACCACTCTGTGTGGGAAGCTATTCTTTTTCAGATCTCTTCTATAACTATCCTTTTTTAAGTTTCTTTTCATGTCCTCTTGTTTTTCTTTTATCCCACTTTAATAAATCATCTCTATCAAGGACTTCCATCCCTTTCATAATTCTGTAGATGGTTAGTAGATCTCCTCTTTCTCTTCTTTGTTCCAGGGTTGGTAGTTCCAGTTTGGCCAATCTTTGTTCGTATGTCAAGTTGGAGAGTGTTGGTGCCATCTTTGTCTTTGCTCTTTGAGTTCTTTCTAATTTCTTTATGTTCTCTTTAGTACTGAGTGTCCATAGTGTTGCAGCGTGCTCCAATCTTGATATTATCAATGTAAGTAATATTTTCTTTATCATTTCTTCATTCAGGTAGTCAAAGGCCACTTTCATTGATCTTAATAAGTTGAAAGTTTCTCCGACTAATTTGTTGATATGTTTTTCTGGCCCCATGTCTTTGCTGATAATTATTCATAGATCTCTTTCCGACCTAACTTTCTAAACTTCCTTTTTGTACCAATTTCATATTGCCCCGGTATTCTATTCTACTTTTTCCAAATTCTATTATACTACATTTCTTGATGTCAAAGTTCACTTTACACTTTTGACTTCATTCCCAGACTTTGTCCAGGTCATTTTGTAGTGATTCACAATCTTCCTCTGTACTTACTTTCTTTCGTAGTTTTGCATAATTTGCAAAGAAGTTCATATAACATTCTACACCTCCATCCATGTCATTTATATATATGGCAAACATTATTGGAGCCAATACAGAACTCTGTTCTTTTCATAGTTTCTTTTTTCTTCCCTGCGTATTTTTATATATTCGTTTCTTAGTTTGATGTATATTTGCCATTTGCTTTTTTTTTATCTTTTTTTTTTATCTTTCCCAGGCTTTGTTTCTTCTATCTTTAGCCTTACTACACTTTTTGTTGCACCAGCACTTTATGTACACCCGTTCTTGTTTCTTCTTTGGTACGTATTTGTCTATTCCCTCCATGTAATTTTCCTTTAATACGTTCCATTTCTCTTCCATCTTTGTTCCTTCATTTAAGAAGTTTTCCCAGTTCGCATTTTGAAAGAACTTTCTGACTTTCTCAAAATCCGCTTTATTGTACATTAGTCTTCCTTTTCTGTGTTTCTCATTTCTTCTCAAATCAATCTGTTATCTTAAGTTCGAACTCTATTAGTATGTGGTCACTCTTCCCAATCGGTGTCTTGTATTCCATTTCATTCACGATTTCAGGCTCTGATGTAAATATTAAGTCTAGTCTTGACAGCTCCTTGTTGTTTTTATACTTAGTATTTTCCTTTAACCACTGAATCAATGTGTATTCAATGGTCATATCAATTAGAATATTTCCCCAAAGTTCTTCCTTCTCCACCTTTCACTGTCATTTCTTCCCAACATATTTCTTTTGAGTTTAAGTCACCCATAATTACTGTTTCCTCCTTCTTTCAGTAATCCAATTCATGCATTCTTTGTGTCTTCCAGTATTTTGGAATGATCATAATCTGTCCAAGACTGTGTTTTGGGGAGCACATGTATTACTATAAATGTTCTACTTTTCATGTTTCTGTTTTCAACTTTAATCATAATCAATTCCACATTATTTTTCCTTCTGTTAAATTTGTCACATTTAAACCTTTCTTAGTCAAAAACATGACTCTTCCATCCTGTTTCTCCGTTCTATTTTTCGCCCAATGGTTGTATATACCTTGTTCCGCAGTATTGAACGATAGTAGACATTTTAATTTTGTCTCCACAATTCCCATTGTGTGTGTGTGTGTGTGTGTGTGTGTGTGTGTGTGTGTGTGTGTGTGTGTGTGTATTCACTTGGTCTTTGGATCACGTGTTGGACTCGTGATCGACAGCTATTTCCCTCCTGGAAGAGAGCTCAGAGCTCGTAGGTCCGATCTATGGGTAATGCTATGACCTTGCACACACACACACCCCAACTCCCCGCCCACGAGAGTTGGAGTAACACCCCTCAGCGCTGCGATACTGATATTATTTCAGCCCCGGGCGAGGATCGAACCCGGACCTCCGTAGTGGCAGGCCAGAGCTCTAACCACAGTGTGTGTGTGTGTGTGTGTGTGTGTGTGTGTGTGTGTGTGTGTGTGTGTGTGTGTGTGTGTGTGTGTGTGTGTGTGTGTGTGTGTGTGTGTGTGTGTGTGTGTGTGTGTGTGTGTACGCGCGTGCGTGTATGTGTGTATTTACCTAATTACATTATATGCCCAGGCCGTACTTCCCCTAATAAGTGGGTGGCCGATTCAAAGCACACAACCATTTGCCTTCCCATTTCAAGACCTTGAGGATAAATACCAACCTGCCCTTCGCCACACTGCGTGGTTCAAACACAAAGTTGCAGGTTTCGGAAGCCGCGCTGGTTTAACCCCACAGATTCACCAGATGCGAGGAACATTCCTTTGGGTCGCGTTATTCATTCATTCATTATCTCCTTTCACACATTCCTCTTTCTTGTATTCTCCCTTCCCTGTTCTAGTAACATACCAGTTAGATCCATATTTTTTCTCCATGTCTCCCTCTAGGTCTTTTCTTTGATTTTATTCTGTTTGCATCTGTTAACCTCTTTCTGTGCTAGTAGTTCTTCATTAATTCTTTCCATATGTCCAACCTGTCTCATCTTCACTCTTTTCGGTCAGCCTTTTCTTAACACTTGTTCTCATTCTTACCTCCACATTTTTCACTCTATTCTTGAAACATTTATCTGGGTTCTCAGACACATAACGCCAAATTCTTTCAAACTTTTCCTTCCGACTCTTTTACACTACGATTCTTTGTACCACTCGGTATGTAGACAAACTCACTCTTTTATACAATTACCTTTTTGTATTCGCTCTCAAATACCTATCATTCATCAGCTTCCATCTCACCCAGACATTTAGGTGTTTCCTTTGCTGTTTCATTCGTCAACTCACCCCTACATGCAGTCCTCCATTCACAGCCACATAGAACCCTAAAAATCTAACTCTCTCCATTTTCTCAATCTTTACATCTTCCACCATCCTTTCCATCATCAACAATATTTTACAAACCTCATAACTTTACTTTTACACATATTCAGTCATAACTTTCTTCCCTCACATCCCCTGACAAACTTGGTCATTTTTACTGCTTCAGTCTCCTCAGAACTGACCGTAAGTGCAGTGTTATTCGCAAATAGTGTTCAACTTTTTTATATTCTTCATTATCACCAACTAATTCTAAACCTCTGCCCAGCATACTTGCATTTTCTGACCCTTACTATCCCATCTGTATACACATTGAACTGCCATAGCGAAGTATCATAACCTTGAAGCAAAGCTACATTGTCCTCAGATTATCTATTCTATTCTTACCCGGCCCTCACACAAGCCCCATTACTCATGTAAAATCCCCCGACCATTTCCAGCAGACTACCTCTTATTCCATACATTCACAACACGTTCCACAACTCCTCGTATGATATAATTACTACAAAGGCCCACAGCAATCTTGTATGACTGCAGACTAACATCCACTCAAGGAATAATGTTGATTATTTCTTATTTACTGCCTTCCTTCTTTCTCCCCCTGTCTTATGCTTTCTCCAAGGCTATGGATAAAATACATCCTTATTTTCATCAAATACTTTGAGCACACCTGTTATACCACAAATACTTGATCAACACATCTTCCCTTCACAAATCCAGACTGGTCTTCCCCAATCTTTCCTTCTGTTCGCCATCTAATTTTCACAACCAAAACATTCCCTTACCAACTTTACCCAACCTTACCAACCCACACCCAACAAAAACTAATACTCTATTAACTATCTTACCAATCATTGACTGGCTTATATATCTATATATATATATTATATATATATATATATATATATATATATATGTATATATATACATTTACATATATACATATATATATATATGTATATATTTTTGCAGAAACCACCGGGAAATTGAAAAAACAGATACCGAACGTTTTCGTCTATTTAGACATTTTCAAAGGTACAAAAAAGCAATACAGAAAGAAACAATAAATACATAAGAAGACAAGGATACTCGGAGAGGTCCCATGTTACATTTTATCACACACAATTTTGTCAATAATAAAATTGTCCAATTTAAATAAACCCAAACTCAAATTCATGTTATTTCCAAAATTTCTTTTTATAAAACAAGATTCAATAATATTTCTTTCTATAATATTATTACAAGAAGTAATTATTTTAGAATTTCCCCAGTCAATATTATGACCATAATCCCTTTGGTGGACAAATGATCCACTGGACACTTGCCCCGTTCTAATACTATATTTATGTTGGCCTATTCTTTTTTCTAAGCCTTTGCCTGTTTGGCCTATATAAATAAAATCAAAATTTTTACATGGTATATTATAAATACATCCTTCTTTACTTCTTGGGGAATTTTTAATTAACAAACTCTTAATGTTGTTATTATTTTTGAATACTATCTGGATACCAAATTTTTCAAAAATGCTAGGAAGATGGATTAAATTTTCGTGGTACGGAATTGTTAGCATATTTTTATAATTAAATGGTTTGACCTGCGACGTATTAAGAAAACATTTCCTGGCTTTGATTTTTGTTTTATCAATAAGATGTTTTGGATATTTTAAATTTTCTCCAATGTCATAGATGAATTGTATTTCTTGATCCAAGAACTCAGGGGAACAAATTCTATAAGCTCTCAGGAACATAGAAGAAAAAACTGACAGCTTGGATTTTTGACTGTGATACGAGTAAAAATGAATGTACGAGAGGACATTGGTCGGCTTCCTGTAAACGTCAAATTTAAAGTATCTTCCACATCGGTAAATATTTACATCTAAAAATGGTAACATATTATTTTCTTCAACCTCTACTGTGAATTTAATGGAATGCACCAAATTATTTAAATCTGACAAAAAAGTATCCAAATATTGATCATTAGGCCAAATGCATAATATGTCGTCAACATACCTGTACCAAACTGCATTAATTGGAAGAATGTTTGGTAATAACTCTCTTTCAAAAAACTCCATATACAAATTGCTAAGAATTGGAGACAGACAGTTCCCCATGGCCATACCAAATGTTTGAGTATAAAAGTTTCCATTAAATTCAAACTTAGAGTCTATTACACATAATTTGATTAAACTAATAATAGTATGAGCAGGGAGTGTAAAGTCATGTTTCTTTAATTCTTTTTCTAGAAATCCTAACAAATCTAAAACCGGGACTCGGGTGAATAAACTTTTAATATCGAAACTAACCAACTTAAAATCAAATGTGATATTATGTCCAAGCAGCTTTTCGGTTAAGTCAACATTATCTTTGATATGAGAGTGGGAAATTGTCCCAACAAGAGGACTAAGAAGAGACACTAACCATTTTGACAACTTATATGTGCAAGACCCAATAGAACAAGTAATGGGCCTAACTGGATTATTAACTTTATGAGTTTTAATTAGACCATACATGTATGGAAGTGACGGAGATATAGTAACACATTTTTTTATCATTTCATCGTTACCTTTTAAAATAGTTTTAATAGTGAATTTAATAAGAAGGAGATGAAAAAAATATGTCTAGTTCCCTTGGTATGTGCCACTTAGTCACCTATTTATGATACACAGGGGAATGAAATGGAGATATTGTTGTACTCCTGACACAGGAGTATGGGATAAGGAAAACGTGGAGTCATGCGTGGTGAAGGAGATTCAAGGACAGAGGAAGGGAAGGATAGTGAAAGTTTACAAGTGGCTCAGCATCCCTATATGAATAGAGATTAGTTACTATGCACACAAGCACGTACACACGCACGCACGGGCACACAAAGACACACACGCGCACGCACGCACACAATGCCATACATAATCTCGTACGGTGTTTAGACAAAAAAGATTAAACATAAGAAAAAATAACAAGCAGCAAAGGAACAAGGCCAAGGTAAAAAAATAACAAATGGATGACACAGAATAGCACCGAGTATCGACTTTGTGGTCAATGATTACTTGAAAGAGATAAGATAGAATGTAATGTGTCACGTCAAAGCCAAACTGAATAGAAAATATAGATATCCAAGTGTAGGGTAAAAAATATACTCGTAGTTTGAAATAAAGAGACACAGGAGGAGATGAGAGAGGAGGTGAGGAGCGATGTTTGTAGTGATAAAAACATGATAGTGGATAATGTACAAATGGGAGAAGGAAAAGCGGAAATGATAAATACCGAAACAGATATTGAGGTGACCAGTAAAAGAAACAATGCGTTGGAGTATCTCCCACTAAAGACAAGAGTAAGGAGCAAGGTTGAATATGAAAATATGCTAACAAATATGGTCACTCACCTGAAAAAAGAATATCCAAAAAGTGACAACGTGGTGCTCGTGGGTGAATTCAATTGTAGGGAGGTGGACTGGGAGGGGTGGAAAACAAAAGTAAATAAGAATCATTGGGAAATATACTATTGAATATAGAAATGAAAAATGGTCCAATACGTGGAAATTATAATATATTGAGGGGTTGACATAACATCTAGACTAGATTTTCTGTTCGTTAAATAACCAAATGTTATTCAATAAGTAAAGTATTTATACTTAATGGGAAAGACTGATCATGTACCTCTCTCTCTCACACACACACGCACACATAAACACTACACACACATACACAAATTGGAAATATAAGGAATGCATAGATCAGCTAGCGAAGATTTTTCATAACCTAATAATGTGTTCATTAGAAGTGGTAGTACTTCAGGGTTAAAAATTAGTCAACAGGGTACAAATTGATAAAGAAGTATGAAGAAAGTCCTAAATTACAGACCAATTTCTCTGATCAGTATGATAGCTAAACTATGTGGTTTTACACAACATTGACAATAAAAACAAAATACCAAAAATCTAATCCGTCCCAAATTAGACCATCCAGTGACGGTTCGGTCTATTCACAAAAGAGAGGATATCAATAAAAACCAAAATAATACAACAAACAGCAACCAAGTTGACCCCCAGCTTAACAAACAAACAATATAAGTAAAACTTGTAAATGGTGAGACTGCTGGTCCTGTTGTAGAATCCTCTTTGTTTCTCTGAACTCAAAATCGACATTCACTATCAAACTCTATATGATAGAACCCACATATACCCAAACGCGGCACCCATACCCAAAACAGAACCCAGGTAACGGAGAAAAGTGGGAGGTCATTGCTTGGTAGCCCGCAACCGAATGGAGATTTGCGAAAGGAGAGGAGAGGAACAGGAGAGAAGACCAGGCGTTCAAGAGAAGACCCATACAGCATATGATCACCAAAGCTGAGACAGTTGAGATGAACACAGGAAAAAAAATGAAGAAGTATTGATGTCATACTCCTTGGAACTCTGGTGAAATAATATTTACTTTTACAGAGTATATTACATAACAATCCCCTTCAAGAATATCTACTAAAGGGAGAATTTTTTTATCAATATTTACTTTACAATGAGATACTGCGATTGATGATGGACTACCGCGCCTCTGATGTCCGCTGGACAGAACAGCTTTTGTTGGATTTTGGGAATTTTAAGCCGTTAACGCTTAGTGGCGTCACGATCTAGTAGGGGCTTTCGAAGCCCCTACTCTTGACTTCTTACTTCTAATGTCTTTGTTAAGAATATACATGTGTGTGTGTGTGTGTGTGTGTGTGTGTGTGTGTGTGTGTGTGTGTGTGTGTGTGTGTGTGTGTGTGTGTGTGTGTGTGTGTGTGTGTGTGTGTGTGTGTGTGTGTGTGTGTGTGTGTGTGTGTGTGTGTGTGTGTGTGTGTGTGTGTGTGTGTGTGTGTGTGTGTGTGTGTGTGTGTGTGTGTGTGTGTGTGTGTGTGTGTGTGTAATGGCGATAGGTGATTTACATTCTTGATTAGATGAGCCAGATGATAGAGTGAGAGAGAGAGAGAGAAAGAGAGACAGACAGAGAGAGAGAGATAGAGAGCGAAAGAGAGAGAGGTTGCTGAAGACGTGGTTGCTGATACCGTGTTTAATAAGTAATATATACATAAGTATACGTGTATCAAATTGATTGGTGGGAGGGTAGTCGATAGAATTTTAATGAGTTATGTAGTGCTGTTCAAGAGGGTACGTGGAAGAGTATTGGATGTAAACATGTTGAGGGGATAGAATTATGAAATACAATATAAACATGAAATATCTGGTGGAAGGTATGTTGCGAGTGAAGGAAATATGGAAACATGAAAATAGGAAATTATTCAGTGAAGTTAATGACAAAGAGAATAAATATGAGCACCAAGAACCTGTGAGGAATAAGTGAAATGTAGCGAAAGCAATGGCGGAAGAAGGAGTAGAAGAGGAACAGATGTGTTTTAAAGGGATGAGGTAAATGAGTGGAAACAGAAGTAAGATCGAATAATAAAATTAAAGACAAACGCTGTAGTGGTTGTTACGAGACGTGTGTATGAGAAATTGTTGAAAATGAGGGAAATAAGAAAGCATGTGAGAGTTACAGAATGAGCAATCAACCAATCCGTTGTCCAGCTCTTCTCATGCAAGACCCATGGACCCAGGAAACTGGTAACAGCCAATAGTAGTCCATAAATCACTCAGTGAATACCATGAAGATTGTGGAAGCGAACCCCATTATAAGAGAGGCAAAAAGAAGAGTGAGTATGAGGTGTATTAGATGATTTCCTGGAAAATTTGAAATAAATAAAGATATTGTTTCCGAACTTAGTGACAGGCGTGTGAGGAGGTGAAGGTAAAGAAGAGAGGGCGGAATGCGGAGAAAGATGTAAGAGAGATAAATAGGATGAGTATTATGGGACGCTGTTGACTATGAAGGACGTGAGGGAGGCTGTGAGAATTATTGATGGGTGAGGAAAATTATAAATCAGCTGTGAAGCAGGGAGTACAAGTGGCGATGAAAGGAATAAAAACTAGTTAGGTTTCAAGATTAAGTGTGTGTCATGTAGAGTGACTTTTTTTTTTTTTTTTTAGATTCTCTGACTTGAGACCCTCAGTGAGAAATTGGGGTATGTGTTCCATTAGTTTGATTCTGTGTTTTCTGTGTTGTACTACTGTGGGTTTGTTTCTGTCACCAGTTATCAAAACTAAGTGGAAGAAGACAAGAGTGGCTTGATACAATTTTTCTTTGTAAAAAATATATTATATATCTATAATGATAATGCCTCTGTCTGTCTTCTTGTTTCTTTTTTCACGAACTCATCCTAGGGTTTTGGAGATAGACCCCCATAACCATATATATTCTGATACCCTGTCACTCCAGGTACTTGGATAACTATACTTCATTTAAAAAAAAAATTTGGTTAGGGTTAAGGGTTAAAGTTAGATGGGGTATGGTGTGGTAACACGCCACTACTGTAGTTTCCCCTTAGCGCGCATAGCATTCTTATGACAAAAATTACTATAATTAAATAAACCATTGTATGTGTCCATAAATATTATCTATATTTGTGAAATTATTGTTGCCATAGACTATGATAGCCTTTGTAAGGAGAAAGCATGTAAATGTAAAATGATTGTATAATTTTACCAAATGTTGATATATTGATTGTTTTCATTTTATTTTATCGCAGGCGGAAATGCAATAAAGGAGTCCAAAGATATTTAAAGTTTGTTTCAATTCTTCTTTTACGGCCGAGTACCGTTCACCATGTAGTGTTAAAAATCCACTGCAATGGTTAGGTTAAAGATTATTCACGAACTCCTCTTAGGTTTTTGCAGATAGACCCCTATAACCATATATATTCTGAAACCTTATAACCCAAGGTACTTGGATAACTATCTTTCATTTGTCTGTCTATATGTTTGTTTATTCACGAACTCCTCCTAGTGTTTTGGAGATAGGCCCCCATAGCCATATATATTCTGATACCCTGTCACTCCAGGTACTTGGATAACCATATTTCATTAAAAAAAAATTAGGGTTAAGGGTTAAAATTAGGTGGAGTATGGTTAGGTTAGGGATTATTCACGAACTCGCAGCAACGCGCGGGTAATTTGACTAGTATATATGTATAAATGTATATATATATAGAGAGAGAGAGAGAGAGAGAGAGAGAGAGAGAGAGAGAGAGAGAGAGAGAGAGAGAGAGAGAGAGAGAGAGAGAGAGAGACAGAGAAAGAGAGAGAGAAAGAAAGAAAGAGAGAGGGAGTGAGAGAGAAAGTGACAGAGAGAGAGAGATAAATGTATACATATATATATATATACTATATATATATATGTATATATACATATATATATACATATAATATATATATATATATATATATATATATATATATATATATATATATATATATATAAAGTATAAGGGACAAATAGTCGAAATTCAGAGAGAAAAGGAAATATTAATCCCAATTCTGAAACATACGACACTTCATCCAAAAGGTATTGAGATGGGAAGAGTAATTGGGTGAAGCTTTGGGCGTGCTTATGTGCTTTGACTGCCACCTCTTAGGAGGATTGAAGTCATTGTAAATGAATGTATACACATGTATCATACATATACATATACGAATATATATATATATATATATATATATTTATATATATATATTTATATATATGTATATATATAAATATATATGTATGTATATATACACATAATCATAACTAATACCACATTCGGGTTGTCTACATAGTTATCAATCGAAATATATAGACTCCCCGTCTCCAGTGTCTTCTTCTGCTCCGACTGTGGTATTAGTTGTGATATATACATAAGTTTATGGAATACACACTAGAAATCATAGGTTTGATAAAAAACAGTGATACAGGGGAAGGAAGGATATTTAAAGCTTGTGAATACACCAAACGTGGAAATGAGCAATGTAGGAAAATATGGGTATGCTCGTGATGTATAAGAAAGACTTTCTGGAGATGTTAATTGAGATAAGATAGAACAAGAACAGGATTGATATAAAGATAGACTAACAACCGGACTTAGTATCACGTAGAGAAAAAAGACAATCACGATCTCTCAAGAGACGATGGGAAAATCCCAAGAGATAAAGTTATATCTATAAAGACGAAAACTAATGGAGATGAGATTAGCGTTAATGGGCGTAATGATATGATTACTGTCTCGAGTTTCACCGGCTAGAAATCCACTTCATAGCCAGTCACAGTCTACGGAACTTCCCATATATCTCAATAGGAAGACTGTTTTCTGTGCTTTATTTGTGTGATATTGTATATATATATATATATATATATATATATATATATATATATATATATATATATATATATATATATATATATATATATGTATACACAGAATGATGTTAAAAGAATGAGTTGGGGAATGGATCAGACTAAATCAAAACGGATAAATATAAAGAATCACTGAGGGAATAAAAGTAGTAATAAAGTAGTGATAAAATCAAGAATGAAGAGAAAATTATCGAATGAAAGGTTTGAAAGGTGGTGTTCCAAATGTGTACAGAGAAAGAGGTAAGAATAAGAAAAGTGTTTTTCAAAAATTGTTAATCTACGAATGTATTTTTGCAAGAAAGAATTGAAGCCCAGAATATTCATGGGCTATCTGCTGGTAGACAGATGACTGAAGGAGAAAGATGAGAGAGTTAGAGGTAATTTTCAAATAAAAAATCAGAAAATATTAAGATGAGATGAGAAAGATATCAGAAGAAACAATGGGACAATTTTGGAAAGAAATCATATATATATATTTCTTATTATTAAAATGGAGATTTTGGTACTGCGTATAAAATAAAAAAAGAGAAAATGAGTTGTTAGTTGAGATGATGAAAGTGACAAAAATATAGAAAAATATACATACGTTTGCAAAAACATAAAAATAAACTTAAAATAATATTAAGAAAAGATACGGGTGTGTATATATCGGTAAAAGATAAAAGAGACCATTTTGATGTCATTCAAATCTATCACAGAAAAACAAATTTTGGCTCACAATAAACAGGTAGTCGAAATTACAAGA
>NC_134780.1:5902696-5915196 GCF_046742065.1 Oratosquilla oratoria | reverse complement strand
TTGTGTGTGTGTGTGTGTGTGTGTGTGTGTGTGTGTGTGTGTGTGTGTGTGTGTGTGTGTGTGTGTGTGTGTGTGTGTGTGTGTGTGTGTGTGTGTGTGTGTGTGTGTGTGTGTGTGTGTACGCGTATTTGTGTGTGTGTGTGTGTACAGTATGTGTGTCTGTGTGTGCATGTGTACGTGTACGTGTGTTTATGTACGTATGCGTACACACGCACGTGCGCACGGCCCAAAACACTTCCCACAATTGTCCAACCGACGCGTAACAACTCCAAAATCTACCATCGTGGGTCACAGCCATCGACGCTGTGGGATGGGTGAGGGAGGGAGGGAAGGAGGGAGGGAGAGAGGGGGGGTTGATGCTTTCGCGGCGACTTCGTAGAGGAACCGGCGGAAATGCTTGGGTGTCTGGCCGGGTCTGGGGTCTGGTTCACGGGCAAATACTCCGCGCTCATGACCCTGAAGAGATCAGATCCTCCAACGAGACGAAGAAAATCGTCCTCCTTAAAGTCACAAAGTTCCTCCATAGAAAATGTCTCATCAGTAATTAAATCTACAAACTTTGTCACCGTTTTTAAAGTATTGAATTAATTTTTCCTCGTTTGAGGGGCGTTGAGAGATGTTTCTCTTAGCTGGTGACATATATAAATAAAAATTATTGCCATGAAATGTATCAAAAAGTTTGAGTAAGATACACAATCATTTCTTTGTCGATCAACTTTTTTCTCAGTTTAATCAAATCACATAAAGGTGTATATACTAAATGTATAAGTCCTTATAACTCTCTTGAACTGTTTTAGCATGTGATTGAAATATATTTTTGTGTCTGAATACAGACAATTCAATTCTGTTCAGGAATGGTGTTGGATTCCAAAGCCTAGGATCAAATTCTTTTTTCGATTTGTTAATTTCATTTATGTGTTTATTTGTTTGTTATCAATTTACTTACCTACGACTATGTATTTAGTGTTTTGGTATTTTTATTCATTCATGAAGTATTCAGTTAGATATCAATCTATTTAAGAAGATGAGATACCTACGCTTGGACTGCTAGGTCAAGTAATAGTCACAGCTGGGAAGTGGAGAGAAGTGCGGGATTCGAACCCACAAACTGCAAAGGTTACTGCTCTTGACTGAGTTAAACGCTTTTAGGAAAGAAGATTCGATCTGTAACTGTAATCTTCGGGTCTTGCACAGTATGTACGTGTCTGTTCGCGTGTGCGTATGTGTATGTTTATGTGTACATGTACACAGGAACCTCTGCATTCCTACAAGTTTTCTGAGCCTCCCTGCCCCCATCTTGGAGTTGCAATTGATTAGTTGAGATTATTTTCTATTATCTTTAATGGGAAAAAAGATAAACAAATAAAAATATTGTGATGTGATCTGAATTACACTAGAGAAGGTTTTTCAGCTCATAATGAAGTCGGATACAGAATAATGAAGATAAATTAATTAGTAAGTTAATGAGTTCATTAAAAAAATAGATAGATAAATAAATAGATAATTTATGAACTAGTGTAATAATATATAGACAGTTTCCTTTGATGCAGATTTGGTTAATTAATCAATTTTGTGTCGTTAATGGTCTTTTCATATTTTTCACACTATTTTCTTCATCACTTCTACTTCTAATATATTTTATATTTTTATATTAAAACCTTGCGCTGTTTGAAAGCTTTAACCGTTAGAAGTCTTGGTTTCCGTGTATGGTATTGGCGTTGTATCCACGAGTCATTATTTCGTTAAAAGATTCGAATGTCTTTCTTGTTTCCAAAATTTTGTGTTATGTTTTTTATTTGTTTGTGTGTCTGTGTGTCTTTTTATTTAGTTTAGTTTATTTCTATTTTCGGTATTTTTCTTTGTTCTTGCTCAGAATATGACTTAAATTGGTTTAGTTGGGAAAAATGTCCAGCCCAGGTTTATGTCAAAGAGGATTATTCAATAAACACCCCGAAGACGGACATCTTTGCAGTGTCCTTGATAACTTCTTTATTGCTGAGTTGTTACCATAAAGATGAATAAAATCACCTGGCGACAGCCAGGATATAAGTTAAAAAGCACACTGCGAAATAATTTAACAGGAGAAGATCTTATTACGAGTTGGCTGAGATCGGCTGCAGAGGTAGGCAGCACTCGAATGTAAGAGAAAATTCACTATTTTCTTCTTTATCGGTAACAAAATTTTCTTTAAAATAGAGAGATTTCTAACCTCTTTCTCTGAGTTTAATAAAATTAGCTTGTGTATAAACAAAATATACAAAGAGCGTAGGAAGAATCAACAATGATGGTCAATGCAGCGATGACGTCATGTCGTATTCATTAACAAAAATAAGGCGTCGTTGACGTTGACTAAGAATTTATTTCATGAAATCAAATCAAAACTTTTTTATATCGACACCTCATAGTGATATAAAAATATATGTAACAAGTCTATCGAAAAATCACAAAAAGATATTACAACACAAGGAAAATATCTCCTTATATTTTGACTTATCAAGATCATCCAAGGAGATAGAGTTGTGTTTGTGGCTTCAGTTGGTTAGCTCCAGTCGTTCCAACTGTTGGGGTTATAACACTAGACTATTTTTCCTCCGATATCCTACCTCCAAAATCTATTTGAACAACTAGAATATGTCTTAGCTTACAGAAATCTAGACTTTTCTAGGAACATTTCAACAGAATGTTTAAGATCCGTATAGATTTAAAATCTCTTAGTTCATCATTTAGTTCTGCTATATATGACGAAAAGATATTTTGATATTTGGAGGTTTGAAAAATAAATGCCCAGTTTGATAACCCTTTTTATACATGATACCCCATTTGGGCGTAATTTATCCTAAGTTTCTTTATCTTAATATAAATTCTTTTTTTTTTCGTTAATGGAGTTTGTAAATTCCATATTTCATTTCGTTGATAACATTTCGTCATTTTCTGATATTTCTTTGCGTTTACGTGTTATTTCAATCAATATTTTTATTACAATAGCTGATATCGTTTTATTCTGGTAAAAAGAAAAATACGTCATCGTTGATTAAACAGATAGTCACTCAAATTTTATGATAGGGTGGTCTTAAATTATTACAAAATAAACAAAAATATCATGGTATTGTTGACTTACGAGATTTTTCCTTAGCAATGCCAAAAAATAATTATTACTCTTTGTCTTTCTTTCTCCCTCTCTCTCTCTCTCTATATATATATATATATATATGTATATATATGTATATGTATATATATATATATATATATGATATTTGTATATATATACATATATATATATATATATGTATATATATATATATATACATATGCATATATAAGTATAACACACAGGAACCCACAGTCGGAGAAAATAAACTTTGAATAAAGAAGAATCCTATATTTCGGTTATCAACTGTAGCCCTCTTCAGGAAAGTCAGTTCCTGTGTGTCATTTACAAATGTGCTACTACATTTCTGTTTAGAAATATATGTATATATATATATATATATATATATATATATATATATATATATATATATATATATGTATCCACCCCCATTAACTTATGACCGATGGATTTCGGAATGTATAGCACTTTTTTTTTTATAGAAACCTTAAATCTATTTCACTTCTTTTTTCTTTGTTGGTTCTCCGAAAGGGTTGTTCTGAGAACTAATTATGTACGAAAAATAATGAAAAGTATCACAAACATTTCCGTCCTTGTGTTATATTCGTTGCGCAGTGTATCGCTCACAAGATGTTCCATAAGTTATCGGTCAGTTTGCACTTCTTTTCCCCCCGTCATGATTCTATTCCGTCTGCCGTTAGGTGATTTTATTCAGCTACACGTGACCTCTCGGGTTACGAAGATCTTCAAAAACGCTCTCTTCCTTCTCTCTTCCTTCTCTCTTCCTCTTCCTCTTCCTCGCCTATCCTTGATTCTGACTCCGTATCCGAGCTTTTCTTGTATCTAGAATGGCTGCAGTTCAAACCCAAACGGGTCCTAATGACCGTCACTTGCCCTAGCATACCTTTCTCTTCTTCCTCTTCCTTCTACTCCTCCTCCTCCTCTTCCTTTTACCTCTTCCCACAGGAGAGGAGAGGAGTGGAGAGGAGAGGAGAGGAGAGGAGGGGAAAGGAGGGTAGAGGAGAGGAGAGGAGAGGAGAGGAGAGGAGAGGAGAGGAGAGGAGAAGAGAGGAGAGGAGAGGAGAGGAGAGGAGAGGAGAGGATAGGAGAGGATAGGAGAGGAGAGGAGAGGAGAGGAGAGGATAGGAGAGGAGAGGAGAGGAGAGGAGAGGAGAGGAGAGGAAAGGAGAGGAAAGGAGAGGAGAGGAAAGGAGAGGAGAGGAGAGGAGATGAAAGGAGAGTAGGAGAGGAGAGGAGAGGATAGGAGAGGAGAGGAGAGGAGGGGAGGGGAGAGGAGGGGAGGGGAGAGGAGAGGAAAGGAGAGGTGAGAGGAGAGGAGAGGAGAGGAGAGGAGAGGAGAGGATAGGAGAGGGGAGGTGAGAGGAGAAGAGAGGAGAGGAGAGAGAAGAGCATAGAGGAGAGGGAAGAAAAGGGAAGGGAAGTTTGCGCTCCCTCGGGGACGACCGAAGACCCCCGAGGTAAGGGATGGGTCGCTTAGGACCTCCGTCCGTCCCTAACTCCCTAACTCCCTAACTCCCCCCCTCCCTCACTCCCTCACTCCCTTTCACCCTCCCTCCCTTTCTCCCTTCTTCCCTCCCTCCCTCTATCCTTCCCCCCCTTCCCTCCATCCCTTCTTTCTTCCTTCCTGCCCTCTTTCCTTCACTCCCCCTCTTCCCCTCCCTCCCTCCCTCCTTCTTTCCTTCCTTCCTTCCTTCCTTCCTTCTTTCCCTCCCTTCTTCCCCTTCTTCCTCCCTACTTCCCTTCTTCCTTACTTCCTACCTTCCCTTCCTCCTTCCCTCCCTCCTTCCCTCCCTCCTTCCCTCCCTACTTCCCTTCTTCCTTACTTCCCTCCTTCCCTCCCTCCTTCCCTCCCTCCTTACATCCCTTCTCCATACATTCACCCCTTATTTCCGTACCTCAACTCCTTCCCACTCACTCGCTCACTCCTTCACTCATTAATCCACACACACACACACACACACACACACGATACACGTACAAACACACACATAATCACACGTACACAAACACGCATACACGTACAAACATACACACACACAAAACACGCATACACACACACATACTCATACACACAAACATACACACATATACACACAAAAACACATACACACACGCACGCACATACACACACTCTACCCCCACCCTCTTCCGCCCAGCAATGGATCACAGGGTGATTTGCACCTTATACACCCTCACACACACACCCTAATCCCACCCCAACATCTCACTGGTCCCTAAAAGCCTCATCACACTGGGATATTTTTCCTCCGACTGTTGGAGGTAATCTAATATGCTGAAGGAAAATGATTTTCCTCCAGCATACCAAATTACATTCTATGCAAATTGCTGAGAAAATGAAATACTGTAGTTTTCCACAGGGATTTTACGGCAGAGAACGTTTTGAAGGTTGGCGGTATCGCCAATAAGTTGGAGGTTGGAGGAAAATAGCCCAATGTGATAACACCTGAAGTTACTTCAGATTCTCGATACTAATAAGCCAAGCGACAACGGCCTCAATTTTTCAAGAAAGAATTTTGACCTAGAAATGGGTCGAAACAATTTCGCCAATCGCGTAGTTAATGAAGAGAATAAACTTCCAGCAGAGGCGATTATATGTAACACAGCCCAGAGTTCAGAGATCCAAATCTAAGAAGAAAAAAGTTTAAGCAGTGTGGTATGATGTCTACCATTAAATTGCTTTGATAGCTTATTTTGATTTCGTATATCATCTGCATCCAGCTTTGATACGGACCAAAAATCTCCTCTGGGCGTAATTTAATTTTGTATTTTTTTTTTTTTATGATAAGGGTGGATGTGGAGTAAATGGAGAAGACATAAAAGGAAGGAAAAGACCAGAAGCTGAGAGAGAATACAAGGTATGAAAATAAAAATGTGGGAGGAGGAAGAGGAGGAAGAGAGGGAAGAGGTGGAGGAAGAGTAAGAGGAGGAGGAGGAGAGTGAGGAGGAGGAGAGTGAGGAGGAGGAGAGGGAAGAGGTGGAGGAATAGTATGAGTAGGAGGAGGAAGACAAGGAGGAGGAGAAGGCGGGAGAGAGAGAAGAGATGAAGGAATAGAAGGGGGAGGAGGAGGAGGAAGAAGAGAAGGAGAAGGAGGAAGAGAGAGAAGAGATGAAGGAATAGTAGGTGGAGGAGGAGGAGGAAGAAGAGAAGGAGGAGGAGAAGGAGGGAGAGAGGAAAGAGATAAAGGAAGAGTAGGAGGAGGAGGAGGAGGAAGAAGAGAAGGAGGAGGAGAAGGAGTAAGAGAGGGAATAAGTGGAGGAAAAGTAGGAGTTGGAGGAAAAAGAGGAGTAGGAAGAAGGAAAACAGGAGAAAGAGGAGGAGGAGGAGGAGGAAGAGAGTAAATAGGAGGAGGTGGAGGAAAAGGAAGAAATGAAATAGGAGGATGAGACACAGAAAAAGAAGTAGAAAAAGACAAGGATATAAGGCGAAAACAATGGAATGAAAAACTGAGTAAAGAAAAAATAAGAAAAAGAAAATATCCCTTCAGGACGAGATTCTGCTCCAAAACTGAATAACATCGTCAATCATTATCCAAAACAGGAGAGAGTGAAATGTTTATTGATCCGGAATCGCCAGAGAACGAGACGAGGGAGGAGGAGGAGGAGGAGGAGGAGGAGGAGGAAGAGGAGGAGGAGGAGGAAGAGGAGGAGGAGGAGGAGGAAGAGGAGGAGGAGGAGGAGGAAGAGGAGGAGGAGGAGGAGGAGGAGGAGGAGGAGGAGGAGGAGGAGGAGGAGCATCTTGTCTTCCTTGACCAAGTGGCTCTAGAGTTGTCTACGCTAACGACAGGTCGTTCGCGGATTACCAAGGTCGTAAGTCCGGACATGTTCTCGCGAGGACAATTGAGGAAGACATGCTCGTCGTTACACTTTGTTTGTATGTATTGATTTACATGTGTTTGTACAAGCCCCGGTCATTGGAAGACCTAAAACGTAAACAATCATGAATTTTTTTTTCCAAGTCACATGGGTGGGTACCTAAATGCGATACTTCTGCGAGACAGACGTCCATTTTCAGAATTCATCAATTCATCCATTTCCTTCTGAAGGTGCAGCCCCGAATGGACTTGGCCCTATATCTTCCTATCAACTTTGTATTCCCTTCACCTATCTATACAAGATCACTGACAGTGACTCTCTATGTTATTCAAGACATCTATCCATACCCCCTTGAATTTATAGGTGTCAGGTGAGGTAGTACAGTCCTCTTTCATTTGTACTATGTAACCCAGTATTACATGTAAGTTGTTATATCGGATCCTTCCAATGTTTTTCGCCAGAGAGGATGGTGTGTTGGGCAATCTGATGGACAAAAAAACAAAACTACCCAAAGAACAGACGAACTCCTAATGAGTCATTGGCCATTCAATCCTGTTATGGGTCACTAACCCAAAAGTTTGCCGTACGTGGCGTCCCTACAGGACCTGGAGACCTGAGTCCTGGAGACTAAATGATGTCCTTGTGCTGTGGCTGCGCTAAGGCTCCCACCCATCACCAACTCCTTGTACTAGCAACACCCTTCTTCAGTCCTATCTCTATTCAGGCCAAAACAGTGTGTCACCTCCTGGCTCGGAGAGCAAATCAATTGAGTTCTATGAAATGAAAATTCAAATCAGGCACCTCTTGAGCCAAGCAGCTACCGACTGGGCCAACACCGCACGGTCTGAAGTTGTCTCTCCCTCGTACCATCGTGGAGGATGAGTATATTTTCCCACGACCCCTGGGTTGATGTATACCCGACTATCATATATTCATTAGTACTTATCAAGGAACACTACATAACTATAGGGTTTACCGGTGTCTTGGGTTCTTTGGAACCGATCATAGTCGCAACTTTTAAAATTTGTATCAAGTCCAGAAGAATCCTGAGATACAATCCGCCTGGATTTCATATCGAGTAGTTCAGAGATGGTACGTGTGTTCATGAGTATGCGGTAGCAGTCTTTAATCAATCTAAAGTGCTTGATGCCTTTGAGGACTCTAATGAACTTTGGGATACGCTCAAGCGTGAGAATCGTGAGAGTCTGAAGGTTGATGAGTCGTTCCCTGGATTGAGCCCAAGGTCGAAGAGTAGTGTGCCATCGCGTGAGACAGTGGAGAATATATAGTTGAGCCGTGCTCCCAGATTAGCTAAGGACCTGAACCTGTACAGAATTCTGAAACAGCAGACAAAAGCTCCCTTAAGAATGGATAAGAAGAGGTATGTCAAAAGAATAGCTGAGAATATTGTCGAGAGGTCATTTCAGTGCGAATGATCTAAGACTTGATAATTACCAACCCCTAAAGAAACTCCGCTCCAAATCGGTAACCCGGGTGAGCACTGTGCGAACAGCTGATGGGTAAATATTGTCAGACCTGGAGAGTTATATAGTTCACTAGCCCGAGTTCTTTGGTCATCTATACATGACCAACCCTCCAAGCTGCCACTTTCCCCTGACTGTTACTCGGATGGCAACTGCCAGTCCACCAATAGATGAAGCTCCGCCCTCTCTGAGTGAGCTTAGAGAGACTGCAAGATGAAGGGTGGAAAGGAGGCTGGCATCTGCAACGTCGACGTGAATTACTCCCCTTGTTATAGTGACTTTCCTTAAGCTGAAGAGAATTGTCCAAGTTTAGTTAGAATAGAATATGTTAAACAGAGTCACTACAGCAACAGTTATCAGAATCTTAACTCGTTCACTAAAGTGAGTTCCAAATATATGAATAAAAATCGTCCATAAGAGGATATCATCACATCAAATAATTCAACCCTTCAGCACCCAGAGATGTCCACCTAAATCTAATAGAATCGTCCGACGAAAGTTAGAATAACAGGTCACACGAAAAGACAATGTTTCTTTAATGAGTTATACGGTTTCTTTATTTTACACATTTTAGATATACAAAGGAGTTTTCAAGCATTGTGGAGGATGGTAAGTAATCTAATTTGTATGCGTGTGTGTGTGTGTGTGTGTGTGTGTGTGTGTGTGTGTGTGTGTGTGTGTGTGTGTGTGTGTGTGTGTGTGTGTGTGTGTGTGTGTGTGTGTGTGTGTGTGTGTGTGTGTGTGTGTGTGTGTGTGTGTGTGTGTGTGTGTGTGTGTGTGTGTGTGTGTGTGTGTGTGTGTGTGTGTGTGTGTGTGTGCGTGTGTGTGTGTGTGCAAAAATATAATACAAAGATATTACCTTTCACACAAGATACGAGATCAGCCGAGAAGATGACATTACCCAATAACGTAACCTAAGACGCAGACTCCACGATCTTGCTGTGTATAGCACTAGGGCAGGAGTTCCCAAACTACGGGTCATACCACCCCCTTCCCCAGATGGGTCATGAGCCTTTTTCTGGGGATCATGGCGGGTCCAACTGTATGTACATTCAGCCACACAGACCCGCGTATTGATTTGCTTGCATCAAAAAAGTAAACACATCCTTCTCATTGAAATACATGATTAAATCAATCTTTTTTAATAAACGTTAATAAACAATAATAAACCTTTTTGTTATTGCTCTCTCTGCTGTAATTTATCTTTTAAATTCTAAGATAATGTATCAGCGATATGGAAAATTAGTACGCTTTCAGAAGGCGGGGGGAATGGTATGTTTGGTACTACAGAAAGGGGTCATGTGCTGGAAAAGTTTGAGAAACACTGCACTAGGAGCACAGGCTGTATCGCTGAATATATATCAAGGGACTAGGTTAAGGATGATAATCATTTGAATCAATTTGATCAAATAAGTAAAGACTATCAGTGACTATACAGCGTCTCCCGATGTGGGTGAAGACTGAGCTTTCTTCCAATTTACCTTGGAGTGATTAGAATATAGTTTGACCAGTGAGTCTATTCTTGTAGACATTAAGGCACATAGGACGTCCAACTATTTAATGGTTCATGCGGAAAAGTTTAACCGATTACCAAATTGGTGAGGTCCCGAAGTGTTACATAAATGTTATGACAAGTTCACTAGAAGGATTACAAAATTTATATTTCAACAGAAAATACTTCGAACCATCGCGGGGGATTTATTAATTTACCAAGACAAACCAGCATTTTAACTATGACACGCCAGAAAATCATACGTCCGACAAGATGACTCCGTTTTCTATATACACTCTGAAGAAGTTCCTTCGTGAACGAAACGTTAGAGCAGAGATTCTCAACCTGGTGTTCGCGAGGCGGCTTACTGCGGTACATAGATGACTAGCAAAAGATTACTTAAACATTTAAATCTGTAGAAAGAGAGAAAATGACTAGTACAGAAAAGCGCGCCGTATCATGTCATTACAATTAGAACCATTTGATATCCACTGCGGTACGATTGCATATTTAATTAGTCTTAATATATTACCATTCTATATTCTGTGTTAGGTTAATGGAGGTATGGGTCGATGGTCTGATGACTCAAAGGGTACGTAACAGGAAAAAGGCTGAAAACTCTCGTGTTAGAGTAATTAGGATTCCGTGTTTTCCATCGTGTTTGTGTTCTCTATCATCAAAATAATTTGTCGGATTTTTTTCAATGTTTGGATGCATTTATCTGTATATAAGCATGTTTGTATGTATGTATGTATGTATGTATGTATGTATGTATGTATGTATGTATGTATGTATGTATGTATGTATGTATGTATGTATGTATGTATGTGTGTGTGTATGTATGCATGTATGTATGTATGTATTTATGTATGTATGTATGTATGTATGTATGTATGTATGTATGTATGTATGTATGTATGTATGTATGTATGTATGTATGTATGTATGTATGTATGTATGTATGTATGTATGTATGTATTTATGTGTGTGTGTGTGTGTGTGTGTGTGTGTGTGTGTGTGTGTGTGTGTGTGTGTGTGTGTGTGTGTGTGTGTGTGTGTGTGTGTGTGTGTGTGTGTGTGTGTGTGTGTGTGTGTGTGTGTGTGTGTGTGTGTGTGTGTGTGTGTACGTATGTATAAAAATGTACTGTATATAAACATTAGGCAACAGAGATCCCATGATGCCGCCGTAGACAAGATCCACGTTCGATCATGACACAGCTACTGACCAGCAAAGCCAAAAAAATTCAATTCATTCTTTCGGCGGCCATGACCCGAGGGCGTAAAGCGACGTTCAACCGGTCACTTATGATTTTCTGTTGTCTGGAGTGCGTAATGATGACGGAATCGAACCCAAGCCGCTGACACTTGACGAAAGGGTCAGCTGACAGTGGAGACTGATGAAGACCTAATCACAATGACAGAGCATGTTAACCAAAGGCACAAACAGAATACCAAACAAATAAACAAAGAGAAAATTATAATATAATTAAGTAAGTCTCTCTGAACAGCTGATTTGACATTTGCAACAATCACATGATTCTCTTACCGGACGTTGACCCAGCTCACAGGTCATTCTCTGACCCAGAATGAGCGAGGTCAAGAGGGAGCACGCGTGTTTGCGTCAAATAAATCGTATTTGCCTGGAGATGAATAAGGTGTCTGCCTGGGAGATTGTCGAAGATAACACACAGGCTTAGAAAAGTGTAAGTAGAGTTGTGTGCTGTTCTGGCGTTTCCTTATGTTGATTGGTTGGTACAACAGGAACTAACTTGGACATGCATATATATATATATATATATATATATATATATATATGTATATATATATATATATATATATATATATATATATATATATATGAATATATAACGTATAAATCATTCGTGCGCTCAGTCAGGATATAAAAATTCAACTGATAAGACTTATGAATATAAATTACTTAATTCATATTTGTATTTTCATTCACAAATTCAAAAACTGAAACCCAATGGTCTTCAAAGAGAGTGACCAACCACTTTTTTTTCGTTGTTTATTTATGAAAAAATATGATGATGATTACGAAAACGTCTTTCACAGCTATGTATGTCACATGTATATATTTTTACATTTTTCTTTGAGAGTTGCGCAGTCTTGTTGGCTATGCTGACATCACCTTGAAATTAAAAGAAAAAAAAGAATAGTCTAGCGTCAACCAGAATTAAACCTACAAAGTACGCCACTGTAGCGCGTGGAGGTTTATAACAGAAGTTCCCAAATTTATAAAAACAAAAGACGAACATAAAGAGCAAATGTTTCTGAACGTCATAAAAACGAGAAGATATTTATGTTGGATTAAACAACTCTATCACTGGGATTCGAACCTTAGTCTGTGGGTTATTTTTATCATGAGACAATCGCGCGTCCCATCACGCCACGAAGATCTACTAAAAGAAGTGTTTCGGAACTTATCCTGTACATTCTCTAATGCCAGCTCGAACAACGCCGTATTTAGACTTATTCTACCGAGTCTTTTATGTCTTTGTTGCTGTGAGCTGCAGTTTACCTGCACTTCTGTCCTTGT
>NC_134780.1:5887696-5897696 GCF_046742065.1 Oratosquilla oratoria | reverse complement strand
ATATATATATATATATATATATATATATATATATATATATATATTAATTCAATTGTGTGGTTCGGTGGAAATTATCTTTTCCAGAATATAAGGGTCTGACATACTTTTCACGAAGAACTAACAAACATCAACACAATTGACAACTCAGCCTATTTGATTAAAAGCTGTCTCATGTATTGCAATCAAATACAGTAATATTAAACGACCATCCAGTGACGCAATTAAAAAAAAAATCCATTGTACATTGTCTTCATATGTCCTTGCTCTTTCTTAATCCTAACAATACAAGAAACAAAATCCTTTAGAGCCTTTCTTGTTGTTTGGAGTAAAAATTCAAGTCCAAAGGTATTTGTTTTCTGATGATTAATAGCCTGTCAGCACATGAACGTGTACTACATACTCCCAACTCGATCTTTTTTGCCTTTCCAATTGAGTTTGAATGAAAAGTTGCCCAACAACAGGACTTCAGCCTCATTTGGTGGTCGTCTCGTCTTGCCTATGGCACCGCCTCAACTTCCTTCCTCTGCCGACATCACGACAAACGGCTTCGGAGGCCGTCATGTGATCAGATAAAGCCACAAAACCGAAAGTTACATGGAATACGATCCTCTATGCAAGGCCTCCAGACTCCGATAACACTGGCATCTGCGAATATGTTGATGTTCTGCTGTTTCTGATGGGTATATCTGAATATTTGCGATTGTAATGCCTCTCCAGTAGAGGTCTGGGGCTTGCGATTCTGTTAGTCATCGCCCGCGCGTAATCATAATGTCGACATTACATCAAATCCACAAAATAAAAATCTCTTTACAGCCATCTCCGTTTTATTTTATTTTATTTTATTTTATTTTTGGCAATGTATGAAAATTCTTACATAAGATCTTTACTTGCGTTTATTCAATAGTTAATAGATTCAGTTCTAATGTCTTTATTATTCATGTTGTTATACTATTCTTTGTGTTTTTAGTTACATTGTTATAATCGTTAATTAACTTATTGTATTTTATTTTTTATTTATTAGTCTTTTTTCACTTTTTATCAGCCTTTCTTTCCATTAGTTTTATTTTTTCAAATTCAGCATTAGATTATTTTTGCATTGTCTTTTACATTTTTTAAACAATGGAGATATCTTATTGTAATTTGAGTGAAAAAATTCCCCCATAATTTTAATCTCTTAACTTCATTATTAGATTCTTTTCCACCATATTTTACCTTTTTTTTTAAACAGAGGAGATATTTTCTTGTAATTTCAGTGAAAAAATTCCTCCATAATTTGACGTGTAACAATTGATGTATACTTTATCCTTCTGTCCAACTTCACAATTATATAAAACATCGAAAATGTTAAATGAGTTTGCCTTTTTATTTCTAAATATTATTGCAAAGACCATACCTTTGTTCATACTATGAGTGACAGTTACTAATTTGAAAACGAGAGGTACTAAATTAATTTTCAACATAAATATCAACAGTAATATTACGTTATCATTTAATGGTACTAATTTCGATCTTGATGTTGATTAAATTATAAGACATTAGTTATCAGTTATTAGAATTTTTTAGATTTATCAACAAATGTTTGTGTTTCATCTGCAAAACAGATTCTAAAATCATCGCATGCACTAAATCCGGTTTGGATTATTTATTGTACCATGTAGAATATTAAATTCACCAATAAAGTTCCTCTAACTGGTAATTGAATATCTAAAAATATGTAGAACATTTATTCGATTCGTTTATTTTTCCTGCATCCAGGTAGTCAAACATTTCAAAGCTAATATTTTTGTATATATTTTTGTTATTGATATACCAATGTCACCTCATTTTAAATTTTATTTGAAAACCTAAATCGAAATGTCATAAAATTGACAAAGCTCTCTCGTTCATTAAAGCTTTGATTTGGTCTGAAAACTCTCCCTATCAGGAGGCTAGGACGGTGCCCCTCACAGAGGACTTTCTAACGTGGAATTTTAATGGTCCAACTCGCCGACGGCAGAGTTCGAACTACCATCGTCTCGACTTCCGTCGTATGTAGTAATGTTCTAACCCTCTTGTCCAGAAAGTATCATTGTTCTAAAGAGGTGAGTTTATATAAACGGAGTATTTGGGTCTGTTGCTCGTTCTGTCAAAACTAAGACATTGGAAGAAGAAGAAGAAGAAGAAGAAGAAGAAGAAGAAGAAGAAGAAGAAGAAGAAGAAAAAAAGAAGAAGAAGAAGAAGAAGAAGAAGAAGAAGAAGAAGAAGAAGAAGAAGAAGACGAAGAAGAAGAAAAGAAGAAGAAAAGAAGAAGAAAAAAAATAGAGGAGGAAAAAGAAAAGAAGAAGAAGAAAAGAAGAAGAAGAAGAAAAGAAGAAGAAGAAGAAGAAGAAGAAGAAGAAGAAGAAGAAGAAGAAGAAGAAGAAGAAGAAGAAGAAGAAGAAGAAGAAGAAGAAGAAGAAGAAGAAGAAGAAGAAGAAGAAGAAGAAGAAGAAAAGAAGAAGAAAAGAAGAAGAAAAGAAGAAGAAGAAGAGGAAGAAGAAGAGGAAGAAGAAAAGAAGAAGAAGAAAAGATAAGAAGAAGAAGAAGAAGAAGAAGAAGAAGAAAAAGGAGAAGAAGCAAAAGGAGAAGAAGAAAAAGGAGAAGAAAAGAAGAAGAAGAAGAAGAAGAAGAAGAAGAAGAAGAAGAAGAAGAAGAAGAAGAAGAAGAAGAAGAAGAAGAAGAAGAAGAAAAGGAAGAAGAAGAAGAAGAAGAAAGAAGGAAGAAAAAGAAGAAGAGGGAGAAGAAGAGGAAGAAAGAAATGACAATGAGTTCTCTAAGAATCACCAACACTAGTTTCCCAGTACACAGCTCGACGGCGAAGTGGTAGAAAAATCTGTGATGCATTTCCGTCACTGCGGCCCGCGTTACTGCGTATGTATATATGTATATACACATACGCAGTATGTATACGCAGATTTTTCGGTAACGCTCTACCTGTCCGGCGGTAACGCACCCAATTCTGAAAATTATATAACATCACAAGTAGAGGCTTTTGGCCGTCAAAATCCCAAATTCCAAAATCCTCAGGCACAAGAGAATGTCAGTGCTAACCCAAAACATTTGTAGGAAATTTGAATTTATTGTTGTTGTGTTTAAAGCAAATCGACATATTTGAAACCCAAATGGAAGAGTACGCGACTTTACCAGGGTTTAGGAAGAAATGTCAATGTAATAGTACTGGGAGACCTTAATGCTAGAGTGGGAAATGGTCCAATCGATGGAGTGGTTGGGAAGTGTGGAGTTCCAGGAAAGAATCGTAGTGGAGAGTTGATGGTGGAAATGTGTCTAGAAAGAGAGTTGATGATAGCAAATACAGTGTTTCGGAAGAAAGTCAAGCATAAGTACACATGGGAGAGGGTGGTGGAGGGAAGGGTGGTAGATAGAGCGCTAATGGATTATGTAGTGGTAAATAGGATTATGATAGGAAGAGTTAAGGATGTACATGTGCTAAGGGGAGAGGGTGGGGGAATATCAGATCATTTTTTGGTGGAAGGTAAGTTGAGAGTGGAGGATAGATGGAGAAGGAGGAAAGGGACAAAAGGTAGGGAGGTTCTTAGAGTGAACTCCTTGAATGAAAAGGAAAAGGAGAAGGAGTACGAAAAGAAGCTGAAGGAGGAGTGGGAGGGAGTAAAGGATAGAGCAGAGATGGGTGTGGAGGAGGAATGGGGATGGTTCAAGGAGGGAGTCTTAAAGTGTGCAAGGATGGTGTGTGGAACAAGAAGGTCAGGGGGAAATAGAAGAAAGGGTAGTGAATGGTGGGATGAGGAAACAAAGAAGGTTGTAGAAGAGAAGAAGCGAGCATTCACAGATTGGTTACAAAAGAGGACAGGGGAGTCATATGAGAGGTACAAAGAAAAGAAAAGAGAAGTAAAGCAAAAGGTAAAGGAGGCAAAGAGGAGAGCAGATGTGAAATGGGGTAGGAGTATGACAGAAAATTTTGAAAGTAATAAAAAGATGTTTTGGAAAGAAATTAAGAGAGGAAGAGGAGGCGAATCAAGTAGGGAAGAAAAGGTAAAAGGTACAGATGGAGAATTGATAATGGAAGAGATGGCAGTGAGGGGAAGATGGGCAGAATATTTTAGGGAGTTGCTAAATGTGAAGGAGGATAGGGAAGGAAAGATAGCTGCAGTGGGAAATACGAAGAAAATGAGAGTGATGAGTGAGGAGAACGGAGGAGAAATAAGGAAGGATGAGGTGAAGGCAGTTGTAAAGATGATGAAAGCAGGTAAGGCACCTGGTCTGGATGGATGTCATGCAGAATGTCTGAAAAAGGGAGGTTCAGTGATGGTGGACTGGTTGGTGAGATTATTTAATGTTTGCTGGAGAGAGGGTAAAGTACCGGAGGACTGGAGTAGTGCCTGTATAGTTCCTCTTTACAAGGGAAAAGGGGACAAGTGTGAATGTAGTAATTTCAGAGGGATTAGCCTGTTGAGTGTAGTAGGGAAGGCTTATGGGAGAATCTTAATTGAGAGGATTAGGAGAGGAACAGAAGGAGTAATTGGTGAGGAACAGTGTGGATTTAGGACGGGTAGAGGTTGTGTAGATCAGATCTTTGTGGTAAGACAGATATGTGAGAAAGCTATAGGAAAGGGGAAGGATATTTTTTGGGCTTTTATGGATCTGGAAAAGGCTTATGATAGGGTAGACAGAAAGGCACTGTGGGAGGTTATGCAGATTTATGGGATAGGAGGAAAGCTTTTGGGAGCTGTCAAGAGTTTTTATGTGAGTAGTAGAGCATGTGTTAGGATTGGAAATGGAGAGAGTGAGTGGTTTGAAGTAAAGGTGGGACTTCGTCAAGGATGCGTTATGTCGCCCTGGCTGTTCAACTTATACATGGATGGGGTGGTGCGAGAGGTGAATGCAAGGGTAGTGAGTCAGGGATTGGAGATGGTTAAAGAAAATGGAGAAAAGTGGGAGGTGAGCCAGCTGTTGTTTGCGGACGACACTGCGCTTGTGGCAGGGTCAGAGGAGGGATTGAGGAAGCTGGTGGCAGAGTTTGGGAGAGTATGTGATAGAAGAAAGCTAAAGATAAATGTGGGTAAAAGTAAGGTGATGACATGTACAAGGGGTGAAAGTGGCAGTAGACTGGAAGTGAACATTAAGGGAGAGCGACTGGAGGAAGTGGATAGTTTTAGATACTTGGGTGCAAGTGTAGCAGGAAAAGGTGGAGTGAAGGTGGAGGTAGAATGTAGATTGAGAGAAGCGAGTAAATGCCTTGGTGGTTTAAAGAGTGTAATGAGAAATAGACATTTGGGAATGGATGCGAAGAGGAGACTGTATGAAGGAGTGATTGTGCCAACAGCACTGTATGGGGCAGAAACGTGGAACATAAGAGAAGAAGAGAGAAGGAGTTTGAATGTGTTTGAGATGAGGTGTCTGAGAAGTATGGTGGGGGTTACTAGGCTAGATAGAGTGAGAAATGAGGAGGTGAGGAGGAGAACAGGGGTGAAAAAGGATTTGGGAGAGAGGGTTGATGAAAGAATATTAGGATGGTTTGGACACATGGAAAGAATGAGTGACGAAAGACTAGTAAAAGAGGTATGGAAGGCAGATGTGGAGGGAGTGAACATGAGGGGACGTCCTAGGATGAGGTGGATGGATGGGGTGAAGGGGGCTTTGGGGAAGAGGGGAATGTCTGTTGAGGAAGGAAGGGAGAGGACGGAAGACAGAGGTGAGTGGAGAATGGTTGTATATGGATGATGTTGTGACGACATGAGGAGGAATAGGCGGGGGGGTGGGGGGTGGGGTAGCATGTGTGAGTAAATTTTGACGCAGCCCGAAGGGATTTCTCCCCGTCCTCTCCTTATATGCAAAGGGGGACGGAGAGGGGGGGTCGCCGATTAAATGAAGCGGCCTTGCTGTGGATGTACTGTGTCTTGCGACACTGCTTCTGACCCAGGGCGGTGGGCAGGGTTCAGGGATGACCCGTCATCCAGGAGGTGCTCAGATGAGAGGAAGGGTGGGAGGGGTGTGGAGTGTATTTAGGGATGAAATGGGTGGGAGTGTTTTTATGCCTTTCCTTTTGTGGCTACCTCCCTTGGAAGGGGGAAAAAGCCTTGGTATATGTATGTATGTATGCCTCGGTTACTCAAGATATTGAGCAGCATACGCCGAATGTAACTTAATCCCTCTCACCCTACCCCCCGAATAATAACAAAAAAAGATATTCTACGTACCCGGAACTGAGCCTAAATTTAATCAAATCGTCAGACGACATTTTGGGAAAAAACAGTAAGGAAGAATGTGACAACAGAATGGAAATGTGTTAATATAATCCTAAAAATTGTAAATGCCAAAAAAAAAGAAGTCCCTCAAAAAAAATTAATTGCTTAGAGTTACCCAAGAAATTGAACATTAAAATAGAATATAAATAAATAAATAACTTTCACATATTAATGCTGGTGTCACACTATGTATCGCCAGATTATATTTGCAAGTTCTATTATCTTAATAAAATCAGCTGGCGACAGTAGCCAGAGCTTAGTATAACAATGACCACCATCTCTCCAACTGGTTAAAATACTCTCAGAACCTTTGAAGTCTAATAATTCATAAGGAAGACGCCTAAGAACAAAAAAATAGAATAAAACAAAAATAAAAAATAAAATCTACTGCGCATGTCAAACGAAATGGATGACAAAACAGCAGAACAATCTAGTGCCGTCGAATAGTTTAAAGTGATAGCACACGAAACATTTCTCGCTAGCATGCTACTTGCTTTTGCTATTTCGTTTGAGTAGAAACGACTTCGGTTACGATATTTTCTTTTCCTCAAAGTTCCAAAGGTCAAATTACTCTTACGTCTTAGAGTGAGATGCTGAGAAGTTAAACCTAAAATAAGAATGTTGGACAAATTATTGAGATGTTCTCACGGAAATCTAGAATGTTGTAACCGATGTCGTTTCTACTCAGACGAAGTAGCGAAAGCAAGTAGCATATTAGCCTAGTGTGACGCCACCTTTAAGTAAACACTGTTGAACAAAAGAAATGGAAAACCTTCAAACGTTTGATATGCGTCCAAAGTAATGTTCTTTTTACAATAACGGCAAGAAATATTCAGTTCAAATACGTGGGGATCTAACACTGATACGATTTATGTGGTGCTGTTAATGTCATTAAGATTCTGGACTAAGACATGGAAAATATAATTCTTCAAAATGTATAGATGAGTTTGTTAGACACGAGCGCACGCACACACACACACACACACACACACACACACACACACACACACACACACACACACACACACACACACACACACACACACACACACACACACACACACAAGGAAAGGGTTATAGGAAGTGGGTTAATCCAAATTAAGAGCAAAACCACGATAGTTACGGAAGTGAAGTTGCTAATTAGTTGAATAAGATAATCTGGATATATTCTTTACTTTAATTAGATATTTCATTCTGCCAGACAGCAGACGATCTTATTCAGTTTGGGGACGACTTTGGAGCAAAATGCCTAAGTATATCTCAGGTGATTCTTGCATACCAATGGTATCTTTTGCAGAGTTTATTTTGGTTCATGTTAGACAATTATATTAAGAAAATATAAATAATGAGTATTTATCATCTTTTCATTTTTTCATTTATTAATCTATATCTTTATTTATTTACTATTTTATTAATCTATTTACTTATTTATTAATCTACTTATTATTTTATTTTTTTATTTACTCATATACTTATTTATCTATCATTTTTACAACGGTATCAACAATGTCTGTATCGTTTGTCATAACAGCAATAGAACCTTTGGCTATAGTAACAATTATAGAATGATAACATAAAATATATGATGTTATACTTAGAAATAGCAATAATTATGGCTTCAATAAATCGTATTTTTTATCAGGACAGCGTGGTATTAAGATATAAGAATCATTAGATAAGAATAGATAATAATGATATCAAATATTAATAATTATAGCAATTATTCATTTTCATGGGCTTTATATATTTGTTTATGCATTTCTTTCCTTGCTTGTCTTATTTGCTTACTCATTAATTCAATTATTTATCTGCTTAATTACTTTTTAACTTATTCATTTATCTATTATTAATGTTACTGCTGTGATCATTGTTACTGTCGTAACACTAATCAAATACAGCAAAGAAATAGACAATGAAATTGAATATACTTGTATATCCCTCAAGTGAAAATTCTTCAAACAGGACTGAATTTAGGTAAGTGATATCGTATTCTAGCATTTTTACATAACTTAAATAGTTGTTTTTGTAGTCGACATTTTCTATAGCTGACGTAGCCGTGTTCTTATATTTAGAGGGCAATCGAAAATGAAGCCAAAAATAAAGTTGTTACTAATGCAAATTATATTAAATGATATTAGATACACTTTTTATTTTCATATTAGACTTATTTTTCTTTACCTTCCTTTTTATTTATCTTTTTATTTCATTATTTTTTCTTCAACAAAAAATAATGTTTGTAGAAATGTGACTACAAAAGTTAATGACGACATCCGTGACGCAACGAAATGTACTCAAACGACATGACGTCACGATTCCAGGCACCCTCCCTCTCCCTCCCATCACTTTCATCGCAAACAGATAGTTTTCACCAGCGTGTTTGCAAAGACCCAGGGCAAGTCAACAATTTCATCTCATTAGACTTTTTCCCCTTTTTTCTTGCCATTAAAGACTAAATGCATCAAGAGAAAGCGGAGAAAAGAAACTTATCATAAAAGGCGGGAAAGGTCCGATCTTGCTGCCAAACCAAGGAAGGTTGGCAAGCAAGTAGATGGCAAGAAAAACAAACCAAAAAACAGACAAGAAAAAAATCCAGCAAGTATACAGGCACAGTTAAAAAAAACACACATCATTGATGTAAAATAAATATACAAAATAAAAGCAAGAAACTAAGTACATATCCAAATTGAAAAATAAATAGGCTTGAAAGTTGACAAACATGTAGATAAGATAACCGACGTTCGACAGCTTGCCAAAATATCATACGGGAAGCCTTTTAGACAAAATACTTAAACAAAAAAAAATAAAAATAAACTTACAAAAAATTAGAATTAAGAGAATTTAAGATAATACAAATGATAAAAAAATCAAGTTTTTTAAGGAAGGACACCGTGATTATGTGGCGCTGTTACTCAATTTCCCGGAAGACATTTCAATACTAAATTAAATCGTCATCCATCCAATTTATAGGGAACATAAAATCATACAATCAATTGAAAAAATTATTCTCAAATTTTGTACGAAAGAACACTGTTCCTCAATTTCCATGAAGATATTTGAACGCTTAAATATATTCTCATCCATCCACTAAATACCAGTAATTCTTGGGTTGTTAGACCCTTAGTGAAAATGCCTGATTTTTTTTTTCTTGTGTATCTTTACAGAGACACCAAGACAAGAACTAAAGTCTTAAAATCCTGAAACATGAAATCAAATCCATCCAAACGGACGTAATATCGCAATGAATATGACATTATCCAAACACACACGCACGCACACATACACACACACACACACACACACACACACACACACACACACACACACCAATTATAGGGAAATTGGAACTACCCACACTGAGCAGAGAAGAGAAAGAGGTGATCTACTGACTATATTTAGAATCATGAAAGGAACAGAAATCCTTGATAGGATTGATTTACTAAAAAATGACAATGGAAAAACAAGAGTTCATGAAAAGAAACTCAAAAAGGATAGCTATAGAAGAGATCGGAAAAAGAATAGCTTCCCACACAGAGTGCTGGATATCTGGAATAACTTAGATAAAGAAACAGTGTGTGCAAATACTATTCAAGATTTTAGGAAAAAACTTGATGCTGAAAGATACAAAAACGGGTTATCACGAGCATAGCTCCCTTCCCGTGTAATACAGCTAGGTAAATAAATACACACACTCACACACGCACACACACTCTCTCTCTCTCGCTCTCTCTCTCTCTCTCTCTCTCTCTCTCTCTCACACA
>NC_134780.1:5852696-5877696 GCF_046742065.1 Oratosquilla oratoria | reverse complement strand
ATAGAAACATAAGTCTGCGACCTTTTGAGCATATTTCATTCTGAACCTATCTCACAAAGTAAACACAACTGAACACGCAAATACAAACACGAAAACACAAGCAATTGAAACATAAGTCTGCGACCATTCTGACCGGTTGATAGTAAAGTCGCTATTATTACAGTCGCTGTTATAACGCGGTCGCCGTTAAGACAGTCGCCGTTTTGAAAGTCGCTCACCTGATTACGTCGCCCTTATGAAGTCGCTATTATGACAGTCGCTGTTTTGACAGTCGCTATCCTGCCCGGATGCCAACTTTCGTGTATGTGTATGTGTATGTAACTCTAGCATACAAATATATAAGAAAAAAGTTGCGCTGAACTTATATCTCTCTTGATGGCGTATTGGTCTAATAGTCAATACAGCACTGGTAACGTTCTCGCCGCATAAGTTTGAATCCTCGGGCGTACCACGTTTCAATTTCTGCATGCGCCTTCACGGTTCGTCCGATGTTGATGGCTTAGAATTAAAGCGCATTGCGATTGATAAAAATGTATCTCTAGTCACTGGGACCCATTCAGTGTTGTACATATATATATATATACATATATATACATATATATATACACATGTATATATATACACATGTATATATATATGTCACAATTTTTTAAATTGTGACACCCAGCTCGTTGTCTCCCTTCCCATTTTCTCGTCTGTTTTCTCTCCGTATCAGCCCTTAATTCCCCATACTCGGGGGAATTTCCAGTCCTTAAGACTTCTAGTAGCTGCATCCTTTCTCCTCGTTATCCTCTTCATCTGTCATGTCATTTTTGACAACCAATTCAATGCCTTAACGAAGGGAGAGACTTCTAATATCTAGAAACACCCCCCCCCCCTTTTGATTTGTGTTCTCGGAGCCATGCTCAACGGTCCGCACTCACACAAAGCACTCAAACACACCCCCTCCCCGCCCCTGCGCGCTGCCACATATTTGATTAAGCTAGGCAATTAGAATTATTAGGACTGTGTTTAACCCGCTCGTGAACAGTGTCTACCTCAAAGAACACTTGGAACTGTGTCACCCTCCCGCATGAACATTATTCGTAGTACCCTTCGCAACTAGGGACGGAGACATAGTACTATTGGCAACGTCGGAAGCCGGCTAGCGGACATCGTGACCTGACCTGTCGCAGGACACAGGCAGTCTAAGCATCGAGTTCGAAAAAGGAGGTCAGACCGCTCGATCTCGGAAGCACAGCGCGTCCTTTCCTCCCTCAAGTGACTGTTGGGGATTTATATCCTCTTGAATAAATCGAGTGACGATTATTTGGGTATAAACCCCTCAAGCAAAAACTGAGTGTAGTGCGATTGACCGGGAAAAGTACGCCGACGAAGTGACTTACAACCCCCATCACAGCGCGTCCTTTCCTCCCTCAAGTGACTGTTGGGGATTTATATCCTCTTGAATAAATCGAGTGTCGATTATTTGGGTATAAACCCCTCAAGCAAAAACTGAGTGTAGTGCGATTGACCGGGAAAAGTACGCCGACGAAGTGACTTACAACCCCCATCACAGCGCGCCCAGGCCGTCCACTCCCCGCCCCCACCAAACGAAGTGGCGCCGATCGAAGCTCAGCAGATCATGCTAATTGAAGACGTCTCCACAAGCAAGACAATTATAAGTACACATTAAATAACAATTTCTTAAGCTAGGAACGCGCGCAGGGAATAGATAGGATGTATGTATGTATGTGAACCCAACTGTTAAAACCCTTATTTAATGTCAAGTAGCTTAATTTTAGTGTTTAATTATCCAATTCATTAAAACTCACAATAGGAGTTCTGGGTTTCATTAGCCTAGGACGGTTCTCTTTATGAGTTGTCCCCACACCCCTCTTTGATTTACGTACATACACGCTTGCTGTGAGGAAGCAAGCGTGGTCCCGTGTGGTAATGCGAATTTCCTGGCCTTCGGTTCCCCACTGAGATTATCATCCTCCTCCATTCTTCACTCCCTTGAGGTACGTATTTCCCCACGTTCCCTCAACCACCTCCTCCTCCTTCCACTGTCCAGGAAATTTGTAATAATATATACATATATATACATATATATATATAAACATATATATACATATATATATATATAAACATATATATACATATATATATATACATATATATACATATATATATATACATATATATACATATATATATGTATATATGTGTGTGTATATATATATACATATACATATATATATACATATTCTCTTTTTCATTTGAGGAATTATCAGTGTTTTTTATTTATGTTTCGAAGTTCCATAATCCCATGTTCTGTTATAAGCCCGTGGACATAACAGCTAAACGTAAACAAAACATGAGGCGATGAATCCGGTATAATCGTGAGGGAGCGGTTGGACTAATTAATGTTATTTTGTTCCAGTAAATGAGCAAGAATGGCCGGTATTCTTTCACAGCACCTTCAAAATTTATCACTTAAGGTTAGTTCGAATGTTAATATTACAAATTTTAACGAATGTTCCTGCACAATAGTGAATGATCACAAAATTATAATTCCTTTTAGTTGTTAGATTCATAAGCCTAAGGCTAAAAATAATTCTTGTTTGCAATAGGTATTTGACATTTAATCCCAGCATCCCGGTGTTTTCATCTTATTAATATGTGAATATTATTTGCCATCCATGAGCAAAATCATTTATGGTTTCAAACTTATGTACGAGTATCCAACCCAAACTCGTACCTTTCTGTTTCTGCCAGATATATAGTAATGTAAACCAAAATTATTCACACTTCATCATTGCAATTGTCACATGGTCGGTTCTTTTCCAGTATCACACAAACACATTTTCTTGTCTTTTTTGCATTTGAAAGATCTATTTTTTGTTCCTTTGGGGTGGTTAGGTTATGTTAGTTTAAAAGCTATTGAACAATGGAAGTTTTATGTTGAATAACCAAGCTTGCATAATTCTTTAAATTTACCATCTCATGTTTGAAACATCAAGTATATGGCAGCGAATTAGAATAAAATTCAATATTTTTTCAGAATATTCTAAGGTCTTTGGTTAGGTTAATTTGCAATTGATATTGTCAAATATTGAATAGGGTTTATAAAGTACCACCATATGACAGTGATATAAATTACACATAACAAATTGCAGTATTATTTTAGTTGTGCACACCTACGTGATATAGCATAAAAAATTAAATATTTCTTTTGTAAATTATAATACATGAATGTAATATACAATTGTCATAGTGAAAAACTTTGCTGCAAGCAAATATACTAATGGGCGAAGCCGCTAGGATACAGCCTAGACGCCATGTTGTCGTCTGTCCAGTCCAGTCACTGTCAATTAGACGATGGCTTTCACGTTGTGGACCGGGTGTTCTCCAACTCCAGATGGCATTAGTAAGCACTGTTACAAAGACAAAAGGCTTTCCTTGGACTTTTTGAGAGAACATGGGGTTCTGCCATTCTCTGTTAATTGCCTGAGGTACAATAATAATCAGGCCATCAGCATCCATGGCAATGACAACAACCTGGATAATCTTTAGAATTTGAGGTACTGAATTACTAAAGAAAAAAAAAAATTGTAATTTGGTACCTCAAATTCTAAAGACTATCCAAGTTGTCCTCATCGTCACAGATGCTGACAGCCTGATTATCATTGTACCACAGGCAATAAACAGATGACGGTAGAACCCTGGGTTCTGTCTAAAAGTCCAAGAAAAGCCTATTGTCTTTGTAACAGGGCTTATTAACGTCACCTGGAGTTGGAGAACACCCAGTCCACAACGTGAAAGCCATCATCTAATTGACAGTGACTGGACTGGACAGACAACAACATGGCATCTGGACTGTATCCTGGCAGAGTATGTATGAGAAATAAATTGACACAGCCCGAAGGGACTTCTCCCCATCTTCTTTTCTGCATGAGGGGACAAAGAGGGGGAGCATTGCAGACTTAATGAAGTGGCCTTGCTGTGGATGTGCTGTGTCTTATGACACTGCTTCTAACCCAGGCCAGTGAACAAGATGCAGGGATGACCCATCATCCAGGAGGTGTCAAGATAAGAGGGAGGGGAGTGGAGTATGTAGGGGATGAAATGGGTGGGAGTGGTTTCCGATGCCTTTGTTTTTTGGCTACTTCCCTCATAAGGGGGAAAAAGCCATTGGTATATGTATGTATTACTAAATATAGGTTAGGTTAGAATAGACAAATTTATCATCCTTTCATTTCTTCGACCTCGCCATCTATCAAAACAAACATGGCATATTATTCAAATGACACAACTTCAGTCATTAATAAATTGGTTTTAACAACTTTTTTGTTACTGATTTCTGCCAAGAAAATCGCATTTACATTGATCTATTATAATTTACAAAATTAATAATTAATTTTCTATTGCTATACCGTGTAGGTGTGCACTTCTAAAAATTTACCCAAATTGCTGTGTAACAATAAGTATTATTACCGTGGGTGGTAATAGCATCATCATAATTTGCTGGATAAACTAGTTTGAAGATGAGGTGTGTTTTGACTTTAGGTGGGTGGGTTTATAGAATGGACCTGTGTTAAATGAACAAATTTAAAGCCTTTAAATGCCATATTTCAATTTGTCAGTAAGTAAAGGTGCATGGACTAGTTTTTTTTATTCTATGCCTCAAAATTTTTAAACTTAGTAATATGCATTCAATAAAATTAAGTTTTAAGTAGTAATATGTATTCAATAAAATTAAGTTTTAAGTACTTACTATAGTATCTGCAATCCATCTACCCAGTATACAAACTTTATACTAAAGCTGCAAAATATGTAATCATATTTTGTTCAATACTGAAACAACATAGACAGTAGCACAAACTGTCATATTTAAATTTAATACTTGGTATGTTCTACAATGACGACCACCAACAAATATGGCAAAGAAAACACCAAACCTGGTATTTGTTGCTCTGAGAGGCTGCATGGAACCTACCATACAAAAGATAACTTATCGCTGATTTTTATTTAGGTTACATAAGGAGATTCGAAGGTTTGGTTAGTTTGGAGAGTGCGAGGCTTGCATAGGGAGAAAGTGCAGAGTGCAAAACAACCCAGCTAATAAGTTGGATTGGTTTTGCTAGATACGGCCAGTGTGTAAACATTAGAAATATGTTATAGTGTCATTCTGACTGTTAGCTAACTCAATTATGCATTATTTATATACTAATACTTGTGAAGTATGATGATGTTTTTAGTTGTGTTTGGATAGTGATTATCTCTATTTTTGTTTATGTGAGTGATTGTTAAGTTTATATTGTAATGGAGAATGGTACATCTTTGTGTTGGGTTTTGTCTTCCCTGATTTTTGTGTAGTCTGTAAGGCTTGTGGTGTGTGGTGAAAGTTGTTTTCTTGTATTAGTTTTATGTGTATGGAATGCTAGCAGCTCTGTTATGCTTGTTTGTGATTCCATTTGAATTTATCAGAGGTGGACAATTCCAGTTTTACAGTAGTTTCCCAGGGGGAACCTTTGGAGCAATTCATGGTTGCCTGCAGATGAAATCCACCTGAGAGGTTAAAAAAAGTGGCTAAGATTTTTTCTCATGGCTGTATTAACTTCAACATGACCATGTTTTATATATGTATATAACACAAGAACCCCACAGTTGGAGAAAATAAACTTTGAATAAAAGAAGATTCTATATTTCGGCTACCAACTGTAACCGTCTATAGTTGGTAGCCAAAATATAGAATCTTTTATTCGAAGTTTATTTTCTCCGATGGTGGGTTTCTTGTGTTATTTAAAAATTTGCTACTACATTTCTGTTTAGACATATATATATATATATATATATATATATCAATTCCAGTTTTACAGTAGTCGCCCAGTGGGGTCCTTTAGAGCAACTCCTGGTTGCCCACAGGCAATCTCTGGGTGTTCCAGGCATGCAGGCAACCGAATTGCCCAACCCCGGTTTACATGTAGTACATTCAAAATGTGGTTGTCCTGTGTTAGGGTTTGTTTTGATTGAGGGTTTAGTTGTGTACAGGCAGCAGATCTAGTTTGCTGTGTACTGTTTTGTGTTGGTAAGTGTGGTGCATTTTAGGTTCTCCCAAGAATGGCAGATGTGGCAGTGGAAAGGTCTATGTATATGTGAAAGGTCTTGTACAAGTAAGACATATATTTATATGTGAAAGGTCTTGTACAATTAAGACATATGTAAAACCCTGGGTTTATTTCAGTCTCTATGGTTTGCAGAAGGAATGCAATTACAAGTGAGGTCCTTTTGCAATTAAAAAATGGATAAATAAAAATAAAAATAAAATAAATAGATAAAAAAAAAAGTATAGGATGGAAGGAGACTGTGTTCCGAAAGTGTGAGTGAACATTGGGCTTGTTCCAGAGACAGGGTGCTCATTCCTCAGATATTGCACATAGATCTTTGGGTGAAGGTAAAGGTAGTTGAATTGCTCTGGACAGTAGATTGGGGTCACATCTCTTTCAATTAACGCGTTGCTATCACTCATTTGAAATGCAGTTCTTTGACACAAACGTGTGTGTGTATATATATATATATATATATATATATGTTTGTTTTTTTTAGTCATTACATGTCTACACATTTTTCAGACAGTCACAACTGCTGTACCGATGATAATGCCAGTGCGAAGTGTATATAAACAACCAAAAGAATATCCAGTACCAATCAAACCATTTCGGAATCCCAGAAAGAAACACTATAACCCCAAGTTCAAAATGGATAGGCAGCTTAAGGTAAGTATTAAACATCCAGTAATGAATAGTGACCATGTGTGTATTTACCTAGTTGTATCTTATGGGAAGGGGAGCACATGCTCATGGTGTCCCGTCTCAGTATCTTGCCATATCTAATTTGCTCTTAAATTCTTATATTGTTTTTGTACACACTATTGCTTCATCAAGTATATTCCATACATCCACCACTCTGGGGAAAGCTTTTTTTTTTCATGTCTTCTATAACTGTCCTTTTTACCTAGTTGTATTATACGGGAAGGGAGCTATGCTCGTTGTGACCCGTCTTTGTATCTTTCAGCATCAAGTTTTTTCTTAAAATCTTGAATAGGGTTTGCACACACTTTTTTTTTTTTGTCCAATTTGTTCCAGGTATCTATCACTATGTGGGAAGCTTTTTTTTTTTTTTTTTTTTTTTAATCTTGAAGTGTGTTAGCACACACTGTTTCTTTGTCTAATTTTTTTTTTTTTTTTTTTTTTTTTTTTTTCTTCTTTTTCTTTCCAGATCTCTTCTGTAATTATCTTTTTTTCTTTATTTTTGTGTCCTCTTGTTTTTCCATCATCCCATTTCAATAAGTCATTCTTATCTAAGATTTCCATTCCCTTCATAATTCTATAGATAGTAAGTCTCCTCTTTCCATTTCTTTGTTCCAAAGTTGTTAATTCTAATTTGGACATTCTTTGTTCATATGTCATTTTGGAAAGACTTGGTGCCAGTTTTGTTGTTGCTCTTTATATTCTTTTTGGTACTGGGTGTCCATAGTGTTGCTGCATACTCGAGTTTTGATCCTATTAGTGCAGTTAATTTTTTTTTTTTTTTTTTTTTATTTTTTTTTTTTTTTTTTTTTTTTTTTTTTTTTTTTTTTTTTTTTTTTTTTTTTTTTTTTTTTTTTCCATTTCCTCGTCCAAATAGGCAAGTGCCACTTTTATTGACCTCAATAAATTATAGGTTTCTCCAACTGTTTTCTTAATATGCTTATCCGGTGTCGCATCTTTGCTGATCATCACTCCAAGGTCTTTTTCAGAGTTTACTTTTTTTACTTCTTCATCAATTTTATAATCTCTCGATATTCTATTTCTACTTTTTGTGTATTTACCTAGTTGTATTTTACGGGAAGGGGAGCTATGCTCATGGTGTCCCATCTTCATATATCATTATATCTAAACTATTTTTAAATTCATGTATTGTTTTTGTACACACCACTTTCTCATCTAACTTGTTCCAAATGTCTATTACTCTGTGAGGAAAGCTGTTCTTTTTCATAGGCAAATTCAGATCAAGTAACATCCTCTCTCCTTCCAATACCTCAACTTATAAAAATAATTAATTCAGCAAAGAAGGATTGGAACTTTGAACCTTTCTTTGAGGAAGCTAATGTGGCATTATATTACCCTTTGTTGAACTCATATTTAAATGTAACCTCAGTGATAATTGAGATTTCTTTTTCATCAAGCATAAGATTTAACTTATTCAAATTGATACCCTTCCCATTGAAGGTAAATGGTTCATTATATGAAGTAGATATTCCAGTTTTAGATCCAATCAATTACATCCTTTCTGTAGACAATCTAAAAGAAAGCATGATCTCTAATGATAAATTAAATGATTGTAAAAGAGTTAATAAGAATCTTTATCTTTGTCATTCTTCTCTTTTTGTGTTTCGTGAAGCTTTGAAAATTTCATGTGAAGCTTCTCTGGTTAGGAATGTGTCTGTGATGAATAATTGTCATTACAAGAAAATTTTGGTAGACAAGATTCCTCATTGTAACATACAAGGATCTCAGTATTTATTTTTTCCTAATAAGACAAAGATATCAATCAATTGTCCCAGGTTGAGTCCTAAATTGGAATTGGTTGAAGGTCTTATCTCAGTTGTTGATACCTGTGAATTACATGGAGGCACTTACCCACTATTTCTAATACCCTTAATACCATGCATTTAACTGAAGATTCATCTATTTCAACATACAACTTCACATTGCCTGAAAACTCCCCCCAATTGAGATTTAAGAAAAGATCATTTTCAAGATCTCCCTCAAATGATTATTCTACCAATTATATAGTCATTCGTGGTGTTATCTTTTCTTCAATGTTATTGTCTGCACTGATTTCAATTGTGGTATTCTGAAGATTGACTCTGTTAAACCCCATTAACCATGTATCTGCTTGATTTATTATTTAGACACGCATGTTGATTGTCATGTATTATTTTCATATCTATTATGTATTATTCTAACATTCACCATTATTTGCATGAATTTTGCATTTTAGAGGGTTGCTTATTTCTTTAATATATAATTTATACAATTTTACGCAATGGTAGATTAGCTTATTAGGTTGAATTCCAAGTATATATTAGCAAGCCCTGTAAGAGGGAAATAAGAAATTGGTCGGGACGACCAACGGCAGCTGCCGAGCCCTGTAAGAGGCTGGCAGATGGAGGTAGACAATTAGGTAGATGGAGACGAATGCTAATCCAAGATCAGTTGTTATGAAAACAACAGGTGACAGGGAATAGCTGAGTCAGACTCGCATTAGCTTGGATTTGACTTTATAAACAATGGTTGGAGTGGCGATGAAATATGCTAATGTAACAAATGTGTAAACGCAAAGCTATTTCCGTTTGACAAATGCTGAGGTAAATGGTATTGCTTGTGACAATGTAACAACCTTCCAGATTGGAGGAAAAGGTGGAGGAGAAAAATTATTGGTGCATGGATTTAAAGTCATGCCCATAAGGAGTGGCACTTATTTGAGAAGTAAGAGGAGATTGGATGTGGTTTGTGTGTGTGTGTGTGTATATATATATATATATATATATATGAGTCCATTCAGGGTGTGGCATACATCGTTGATTTACTACAACTCATTGAGCCAAGTTAACTTCAGTACATGCTTTTCTCTCTCTTATGTCCCATGTATGTGCTATTTGATTTTTTTCTTTTCTTTTTTTCTTTTCTGTACATAGTAGAGGAAATTGTATAGTACAATGAGTACCACTTTTTAGGATTACAGTGAGTCTCTCTTATATGGTAATTCTTTATCTGGTAAATTCACAGATACAGTATCCACTCGGGTTTTGTAGGTAAAATTAGATATTTTGAAGAAATAGCAGGGAGAAGATGCGTCTGCCATAAGGCAAAACTTGGGTTCGGTGTACAGTAATTTAAATTTGCGGTAAGGTTTTCAGAAACGCATATGTACCGTATAACAAGGACTCACTGTAATCCATAAAAGTGATACTCAGTGCACTGTACAATTTCCTTTACTATGTGATGATGATGATGTGGTTTAACGTCACAAGCTCCCCACTCTCTGAAGGCTTGGACAGTGCCCCTCACAGAGGACATTGCAGCATGGAATTTAATGAACCATGCCTTGGTTCAACTTCACCAGTGGCAGGGTTCGAACTGCCATCCCCTCAATTTTGCCACAAGCAACAATGCCCTAACCTGCTCAGCCAGCAAGTTTCCATTACTACATACAGAATATATATAAAAAAAAAGATTGAATAACACATAGATGGGAAATAGGAAGAGAGAACCATGTACAGGGATTTCTCGATTTATGTGTGTTTAGAATAGGCGATTTTGGAATAACATGAGGTAAAAAAAAAAAACAGTCATTTTTTCATATTACACAGATTATTTAGAATAACACAATGTAAAAAATCAAGTAAGCAATAGTAAAACTTAACTGTTCACTTTATGCGATTTTTACATTACACGATCCCTTCTGGAACATATTCCTTGCATAAATCGAGAAATCTCTGTACTAAGCTTGATTTGGCATAATATATCCCACACCCTAATCAGACTTCTTGGAATGCACAGACTATAGTAGAACTTGAACTTTCATCCGTCTGTATTCTTGTCTCCTAGTGCCAGTGCCTTATAGGTTTCATTTGTTAAACTTAAGTTGTATAGATATTTTAAATTGTATTTGTTTCCTTCACTTAAATGATACCACCTAGCAGCAAGTGTCAGTCAGTCAGTCATTACTTCAAATTGTGCTGACTGGAAACCCACAGACCCACAGCAGTTGGGACTGACCCTCAGGTCTTCCCATAAATCTTTTGGAAAAGAAATCTGCTGTCCATGTTGTATTAGTGTTGGACTGTTTCTATGTCTCAGACTGAAAGTAGTAGAAGGAGAGGAGCATTCACTGATTGTCAGCTCTCCTCATATCTTATGGTGGAGGAAATATTTGTGAAGATGATAACGGGAGATCTTGAGACCAGTCCAGGGAATCGAATGTCAGCCCCTCATGGTGCTGCATCTCCAAATGAAAGTGAGGGAATTGATTGGGTTGTAGATGGTCGTAGGACTATCTTGATAGGAACCCATCATTATTTCCATGAAATATGTATAGCAGTAAAAGGGTCATTGAATATTCATACACCTCTTTTTCTACTGACAGGTCATGAAGATGGATTTGCCAGACTTTCAAGAAAGGGAAAAAGTAGATGAAATGACACCAGATGAAGTGCGAGCCAAAGTAAGTTATGGATAGTTTTTTCATCTTTACGGGTTATTAGATTTTATTGGAAGATATAAGATCAGATAAGATTCATTTTAAAGTGAAATGTATTCTTGCTATTATAGAATAGGTTACTCTTTAGTGAAAGTTTTTCTTTTTCTGACAGATGAAGGAAAAGGGCATCCAGCCCATGAGATCATGGATGGAAAAGCCACTCAACATTTCGTCCACTGCAGGAACATTTGAACAGTATGTCCCACCAGAAGGTGACGGCAAAATATCAGCAACAACTGCAGCAGTAAGTATTAGCTGTATATAAATTTTCAAGTTGTGAATTATCTTTAAATGTTACTGAAATATGCAAAAAGAACGAACAAGTAAGAAGTACAGGAAATCCCTGATATACAAAAAGGATATGTACCTTTAAGCACTTGTATATTGAAATGAGACTGGTGCTTTGGTTGCTCATGCAGTAAATTTGGTTCAGTATAATATTGTAATAATTTTTTCATGTTTCTTTACATACTATCAAAGCATATTCCCTTGGCATAGAGAAAATTGTCCTCACATATTCCTTTTTGTACCTTCAAATCTTTGTAAATTAGAGTTATATATATAGGGGATTCCCAGTACCTGCAAGTGGTCATTTTACAAGATGGCCATCATAGGGAATGCAAAAGTGGGTGGAGTGAAAATGAGAGGAAGCCCAAGAATGAGGTGGATAGACAGGGTGTAGTGGGCATTGAAGACAAGACGAATGTCTTTTGAGCAAGGAAGAAAGAATGCAAAATATAGAATAAGTGGAGAAGAAAATGTTTAGCTCTAAGGGATGTTTTTGTCTGCTCCCTAATTTTTCAAGTGGATGAGGGGGATATGGGTTTGCAATACAATGAAGAAGTCAGGGTAAATTAGCTCTGGCATTTAGGCCTTATTATGTTTTACTGCATTGCTTTTAGCCCAAGAAATGTGATGGGAAATGGGAATGCTAGTTCATCTGTAAGGTCCTAAGATGGGAGGGTTGATGAATATGAGTTGCATGGATGTAAGTTGGATGTATGTTTTGACTGAGCTATCCCCCTTATAAAGGGGAAAAGCCATTTTTGTGTGTATGTATGTATATATTTATTTACAGCCACTGTCAATCCCCCATACATACATACAATAGCCACCATAAGTTTGGACATGATAATGTTGACGTCAATACTTATGCCACAAATTGGAAGTCCCTCACCCTCAATATCCTGAGCAAGCCAGATATTTTTCTATATGCCTGGTAGCAAGACCAAGATTGGCTGCCACCAGGGCATGCAGTGTTACCAGGCTTAGTGTTGAGATTTGACAGGGGGGGATTACAATTCTGGAGCTCCGTGCTTTTCCTTCGACTTTACATAAGTTCTCAGTGGTTTGTTTGGTGTCTGTGTTGCCAGCTATGGGTAGTGGATGTGAAATCAAACATGACAGGATTGGTGCTATAGTGACGCTTTTTAAGGCGGCATTCTGTGAAGGAAATCTCTGAAAATGCAGGAGTTACAATGCGTTCAGTGCAACACTGATTGTTACGTTTCAAGGATAGTGGGGAGGGGGGTCACTACCTACCCAACGTCAGCAATGTGGCAGACCCAGGAAATTCACACCATGTAGGAAAACCCTAGGTTATTAGGTGGTGTGTCTCATCGCATAGTCCAACGCTGCTCACTCCGCCATCCTTGAAATGTAACAGCCAGCGATGCACTGAACACACTGTAACTCCTGTATTTGCATAGATTTCCTTCACAGAATGCCCTGCCTTAAACAGGACCGCTATAACAGTAATCTTGTCACATTCAATTTCACGTCCACTACCCATATCTGGCAACACAGACACCAAACCAGTGAGAATTTATGTAAAATTGAAGGCAAAGCGCAGAGCTCCAGAAATGTAATCCTCCCCCTATCAATCCTCAAACAAAACTGAGCCTGGAAACACTGCATGCCCTGGTGGCAGCCAACCTTGGTCTCACTCCCAGGTATGCAAAAAATATCTTGCTTGCTCGGTATATTGAGGGCGAGGGACTTCCAATTTGTGGCATAAGTATTGATGTCAGCATTATCGCATCCAAACCTATGGTGGCTATGGTACATCCAAAGGCTTTTTCCCCCTTACAAGGGAGATAGCCAAAAAACAAAGGCCTTTATGCCTTTGTCAATCTCCCACTAGATGATAATTAGACAATCCTTGACTTCGCCCAACACTTTCTTGTCCAGAACTCTTTCATTCAACCTCATGAACACCACTACATAATCCATTTATCCTCATGACTACTGTCCCACCAGCTAAAGTGTTCCAAATACATCTTGTTGAGTACTAGAGAGAGGGAGGGGAGTCACTTACAAGTTTATAGATACTGAAGTCAAAGACAACCAAAGAAAACTAGGAAAAGACAAGATTGAGGAGGATCTGTAGATGTTGAATGCTACTGAGGAAGATCAGTCTGTATACCAAAAGGATTCTTCCCCTTTATAAAGGAGGTAGCCACCCAAGCCATACACCCACCCCCACCCATCTGTTTCCCTTCTATCTTAACTCCTTGTGGATGACGGATCATCCCCATCCACTGCCTGCGTGAGAAGTAATGCAGAAAGACACAGCACATCTACAACAAGGCCCTAAACTGGTTTGCCCCCATCACTGTATTTACATGACCCTCCCTTCTTTTCCCCTCTTATTAACCCCTTCCATACGGTGCCGCACACGTAGGCGTCATGGGGAGCGGGTGTATTCGCGAGGCTGCCATATCGGCGTCTTGATTATATTTATTGTAGTCGCCCCTCCATAATGACATTCTTTCTAATTCTTTTGTAATCGCATTTTCTATGGTTATCAAAATTCACGGGTGAAGAGAGAACGATCGATATAAGCGGTGACTATATTTTATGATGCGAGTATTATTACGACACGTCGTACGGCTGGCATTGGTTGCTGCCACCGAGATCTAAGTCCATGACGCCTACGTGTGCGGCACCGTATGGAAGGGGTTAAAAAAAAGAGAGAGAGAAGACAAGGATAAATCCCTTCAGGCCATGTCGCTTGAGGCACTCTGTGCCAGACTGGCGAAGACGCCAGCACCTCAAAAATACATTTTCATTGAGCACCTCATTTGGTCAAAATTTGGACAGTGATAACTCATAACACGGCATATCTGGCACAGAACCCCTCAATTTATCATCCATTCACAACACTTCTCCCCTCACACCTATCTCTTGCCTTCTCCTTTCCATGCTCAATTGACATACTCCCATTTGCTCCAAGCCCCTTTCCCCCATCCATCCATTTCCTTCTCAGTCTTTACCTCAAGTTCTTTCCATCTACTTCTACTTTCCACACATGTTTTGCTTGCCTTTCTTCACTCATTCTTTCCATTTGCCCAAACCATCCCAGTATTCTTTCATCACCCCTATCAGTCAGCTCCCTTTCCATTCCAGCTCTCCTCACCCCTCACCATCTCATTTCTCACACTCCATACAAATAACCCCTGCCATACTTCTCAAAAATTTCGTCTCAAACCCATTTAAAAAAAAAATTAAGCCTCCCTTAAATTCTATAGTGTTGTAGGCACAATTACCCCTTCATATAATCTTGTTGCACCCTTTTACAGATACCTACCAGTATTTCTCATTCCCTCAAGACATTTACTTTCTCCCCTCGCTCTGCAGATTACCTCCACCTCTACTCCATTCCCTGTGACCCTAACTACTTAAAGCTATCCACTTCCTGTAGCCTCTCCCTTTTAAGACTTGCATCACCTTAGTTTTACCCACATTAACCTTCAACTTCCTCCTATCACATACCTTCCCAAACTCCATCACTGTGATAGACCTTCCTCTGACCCAGCCACAACCACAGTGTCATCAGCAAACAACAACTGGCTCACCTCCCACTTCCCTCCCCTCTCTCTAATTATCTCCAGTCCCCTTCCCATCACCCTCACTTTAAGAAAGTTGCATTGGGTAAAAGAAAATGGGAATATTTAATCAAATATCTAATCCATTAGATATTGGAAAAGAACACTAAAAGGAAGGTGAAGATGAATGTTTTATCATCAGTTATCTTTCAGTAAACATCTCCATCACTTCCTATTTTCATTCATTCCTTAATCTTTCACTGGATCATATCCTCGTGTTGTTCAGATTTCCTAACACTACTGTATCACATCCATTCCAAAACTGTCCACATATCCATTTAAAGCATTCCAAAATTATTCTTTCCTTTGTTTTTCTTACTACCAGAACCATATATACAAACTATACCTCCCAAGGTGTCCTCTTTTCATTTAACCACACTTCTCATCACTCAGCAGCAAAGTGGCTCTTTTTTCCTCTCTCTTCTCCTCTCCTCATGTGAAATAATGACTAGTTTTTCATGCAGTCAGGAGTTTATGGACTTACAGTAAAACCCATGTTGACCAGAGTCATATAGTATTCTTTTAGAATTACAGACTAATCTCCTACCCACAAAAGAATGATGACTTTCAACTTCTAGTATTGCATCTTTCTGCTGGCTTCCTAGAATATTTCCTTTGCCATCTTTGACTTCATTTATTGGGCACAATGTTGTACTGAAAGATAGATACATTGGTATCATTGATGTAATGAAAAAATAATCTATTTACAGCAACATACCACCTACACTCCCAAACTCAAATTTACTTAGCCTTTTCAATTTAGTTTCACTCATTGCTAACACAGCCGTTTCTTGTCACAAACGTACTACAATGTACATCTTGACAGTGATATCAAGATAAGAGGGAGGGTGGAGGGGTGTGGAGTGTATTCAGGGATGGAATGGGTGGGAATGATTTTATGCCTTTTCCTTTTTGGCTACCTCCCTTGTAAGGGGGAAAAAGCCTTGGTATATGTATGTATGTATTTGTCAGAAGAAATAATTTTGATTATTTGCTTTAATTTATTATATCATTAGTAAGAAAATTGTGTAAATCTTTAATTTAACCAATTTTACAGGGAGCAATGCAAAAATTTGAGTTTCTAGGCAAAAAGGGTAAGTCAATGATGGCCATCAGGAAAATTAGACAGTTTGATGAAGATTTCGATCCCAAGGAATTTGTTGAAGAAGCTCAAGATATCTACATCCAGGCACATGAAGCACTTGCAAAGTAAGCAGTTTTATTGATTCTGTACATTGTTTCTTGGAAGTTGTTTTTTGGAAACAAGATATATTAGACAGATTGTTCCAACCACCACTGTTACAGGACCCCCCCCCCCCCCCCATGGGATAAAATGCTAAGCTATTAAATAGAACAGAATCCTAAGTATCTTACTATGTCATACATACATATATCAAAGGCTTTTTTTTTTCCTTACAAGGGAAGTAGCCAAAAAACAAAGGCATAAAATCCACTCCCACCCATTCCATCCCCACATACTCCACTCCCATCCACCCCCTCCCCTCTCTCTCTCTCTCTCCCTCTTATCTTGGCTCCTCCAGGATGACTATGTCATAGGTGTGAAATAATTTGTTTCTATGCCTTTTTCTTTTTAGCTACCCCCCATGTGGGGGGAAAAAGCCTTTGGTATATGTATGTATGTAGTATGATAACACCCTCTCATCAGAGTGAGATCATATGGGATTATCTATCTATGTACCGAGGGCTTTTTCCCCTTCTCTTTTTCTTCATGAGGGGACGGAGAGGTAGGGCGTTGCCAATTAAATGAAGCGGCCATGCTGTGGATGTGCTGTGTCTCACTACATTGCTTCTGACTCGAGGCAGTGGGTGAGATGCAGGGATGACCTGTCATTCAGGAGGAGCCAAAAAAAAAAGAGGAAGGGAGGGGTGGTGAATGGGAGTGGAGTGTGTGGGGATGAAATGGGTGAGAGTGGATTTATGCCATTGAATTTGGCTACCTCCCTTGTAAGTGGGAAAAAGCCATTTGTATATGTATGTACAAGGGAGATAGCCAAGTCAAAAGGCAAGTACCTACTGTATGTTAAAGACAGATTGAACATTTTTAGATGAGCAAGTGCTTCATGTGCTTGGATGAAAATGAGAATAGATCTTCTGATGTTATGTGAAGCATGGTCGGGGACTTGTATAGCCCTTTTGAACCATCACACATAGCACAGTTGCTAGCATCTTGACCTCGTGATTATGGACGCACAGGTCAGGGTTTGTATCCCATCGCAGAGCTTCTAAAAATGTTCAAGTACCTACTCCCACCCATTCTACTACCCTTTCTTCCTTCTCATTTTAGCTCCTCATGGGTGACGGGGTCAGAATATGGAATTAACCAAAGTAAAATTCTGAGATGAGTATTCCATGTTTTGAATGCATGGACCCCTTCCATGGTGGATGCCACTTTTATTCTTTCTTCCATTGGGCCATTACACTCAACACTGCAATACCACCAGATAGTATAATACATACATACATACTTTGGTGGCTCTCCAGCCTAGTGTCCCATCACCACCTTAACTAAGCCTCTCCACAGCCTTGTGCAGCTTCTTGCCACTTTATCTTGCTAAAGTTCTAGTTCTTGAACATCCTTCCTAATATTGTTCATTTATCTATGACAGAGTCTGCCAAGTGGTCCAACTCCAATAACTCTTACATTCATTGTTTTCTAAGAAAGAGTCTGTCCTCCACCAATCTGGCACAAGGTCCCACCCACTATAGTCACCTTGAGTTTACTCCATCTTGTATCGTACTTTGGCCTGACCACTGTCATACTTTGACATTATGCCTTCTCTAATGTTGTTCTTCTTTGTCATATACAGTTCCAAAGATCTTGCAGAGTATTCCATTCTGTATTGTGTCCATTTGATTTTCTGCATATGTGCTGTTATGTTGTGTCTTATGTATGAATTGTTGCAGCCCTGTGTTTGTTTGTAATGCTGTTGATGTTCATTTACAATAAGTTTAAAGTATGTTATGTGTTGGAGAGTTTTTGGAAAAGTATGAATATGTGGAGTTGCTGATTAAGTGAAGCAGCCTTGCTGTGGATGTACTGTGTCTTGCTACATTGCTTCTGACCCAGGGCAGTGGGTGGGATACAAGGATGAACCTTCATCCATGAAGAGCTAAGGTGAGAGGGAGGAACAGGTGGTGGAGGGGAGTGGAATGGGTGGGAGTAGGTACATGCCTTTGACTTGGCTACCTCCCTTATAAGGGGGAAAAAGCTCTTGGTAGATAGAAAATGTGTTGTCTGCAAATTCAATTCATAATACACTGGTTTACATTTGTGAGTGGTGCATGTGAGATGGATTCATGAATTGCATGTGTTGCATAGGATATATGTATCCATGTGATTTATGGGTTTGTGAAAGTTATGCAGTCATGAGCAATGGATTGATTGCTTGTTGGACATGTATAGGGCCAGGGATGATTTCAGTGTAATGATAATATTTGTTGTGTCAAGTGTTACAGAATGGAAAACCTACAACCCCACTGTGGCTGGTACTAGTCCTTGGGCCCTCCCATAGATGGGAAGAAACTTTTTATTGTTGCTTGTGTTTTATTAGTGCGAGGTGTTTTTTTTTTTTTCTCTGTCTATCTACTAAAAGTAGTAGGAAGAGGGTAGTCTTTGCTTATCAGCTTTCCATCTTTGAAAAGGTGTAAGAAATACAAATAAAATTGAAAGAAAGATCATGGGGTCCAGAGACTAAATGTTAGCTCCTCAGGGTTGCACCACCTGATGGAGGAGAGAGGGTCACTAGGTTTTGAAAATGAGATGGTTTGGACACATGGAAAGAACGAGTGAAGAAAGATTAGTAAAAAGATGTATGGAAGGCAGATGTGGAGGGAGTGAACATGAGGTGGCGACCTAGGATGAGATGGATGGATGGGGTGAAAGGAGCTTTGGGGAAGAGGGGAATGTCAGTTGAGGAAGGACAGGAGAGGACAAAAGACAGGGGTGAATGGAGAATGGTTGTATATGGATGATGTTGTAATGCATGAGGTGTAATGGGTGGGGGGATGGGGGTGAGGTAGTATGTGCGAGAAAAAATTGACACAGCCCAAAGGGATTTCTCCCTGTCTTCTCCTTTTCTGCATGAGGGGATGGAGGGGGGGGTCGCTGATTTAATGAAGTGGCCTTGCTGTGGATGTGCTGTGTCTTGCGACACTGCCTCTGACCCAGGGCACTGGACAAGGTGCAGGGATGACCTGTCATCCAGGAGGTGCAAAGATAAGAGGGAGGGTAGAGGGGAATAGAGTGTATTAGGGACGGAGTGGGTGGGAATAGTTTTTATGCCTTTTTCTTTTTGGCGACCTCCCTTGTAAGGGGGAAAAATCCTTTGGTATATGTATGTATGTATGCAAATAGATTGAGGAAGCATATGTGAGATATGGAATAAGGAGGGTGGAAGCAAATCACAAGGTGAGGAAGGGCAATAGGAGGGAGGATGCGAGGGTAGATATTTGATGTAGAATTTTTTAAAAGATTAAAAATATATATATATATATATATGTGGAAGAAATTGAAATGAGTAGAGGTTAGGCAAAAAGGAAAAGAATGAGGGGAAGGTAGAAAGGAAAGGGTAAAGAGTGCAGACAGACAGATGTTCATGGAAAAGATGCATTGGGTGGAAGATGAGTAAGACGTTTCAAAGAATTGTTGAATGTAAAGGAGAAAGGGAGGCTTTAATTGTGGCAGTGGGAGATACCAGAAAAATGGCTGCAATGGGAGAGGGGAATGATAAGGTTGCACCAAAAGATGAGGTGCCTCTGGTCTCTTGTAGAAGACCTGCAGCCTTTAAGGAAACAGCAACAGCCTCTGGGCAGAACCATAAGTTTATTAGAGAATATATATATATTGTGTTGTTGTGTAGAGATTGTTAGTATTAGGGCATTGTAGAATAAGGTGTTCTGTGTCCTCTATGTGGTGATTACAGCTACATATGTATATATGTATTATTGTTATTATTTCAAAATGTACACTGTTACTGCAAAGCATGGTGACTACAGTATGTATGAGAATGTGGTAAGGGAATCCTAATGCAGCATAAACTTTACTTCGGCAGGTTTGACAAGGCACGTCTGCATGAACTTGTAACTGAGCGTGCTTATCCCTTGGTTACACATCAGGCATACAGGAAGACAATCCACTGGCAATTTCTAAAGTCGTTAGAGCCTCCACGATTAATGCATGCTCGCTCCACACATGTTGTAACCAAAGAGAATGTGTTTGCCCAGATAACTGTGCGGTTCCATACACAGCAGGTAAGAGAGAATTGATAGATTTTTTTGTGTGTTTTATTGCATAAGGAAGGCTTTAATGTTTTTATGTTCTGACACCGGTTTTACTAATGTACTTTTCATTTATGGCCATTTGTAGGATATGATGTTTACATAAGTAAATTTATGAATTACTGTTTGTATGATGTACCAGATTTGTTTTGTTTATTATTTTATTTTATTTATTTATTTATTTTTTCCAAATAGTTGCTTGCTGTCTATGATCGATTTGGACGTCTAATACACGGATCAGAAGTTGTTGCACGTGATGTATTGGAATATGTAGTATTTGAAAAACACCTTGCAAATACATATGGTGTTTGGAGGATACATGATAAAATTATACCTGATTGGATGCCTCCCCGACAGCCTATACGTAACACTTACAAATTTGAAGAACCAGAACTTGATGAAGAACCAGAATCAACTGAAGAAGCAACCACAGAACCTGCAAAGGAAAGAGCAGAGGCAGCAGCATAAGTTTGTATATATATTTATATATAGGTTACAAAACTTCAGTCATCAGTGAATAAAAGTTACTTGAAGATTTTTTTTTTTTTTTTGTACAAATAGATTTTATTGAATTTGGAAACTACATTGGTGTACATTTGTAGTTCAATATGTAAATACAGTGTGGAAAGTAGGTATGTATGTTTGTTTCATTTGCCTTGATCCTGTTGAGTTATAAATCATCTGGCAGTCATGTTTACACAAGCATCCACTTAGGGAGGTCACCGATTAAATGAAGTGGCCTTGCTGTGGATGTGCTGTGTCTTGCTACATTGCTTCTGACCTAGGGTGATAGGCGAGATGCAGGGATGACTTGTCATCCAGGAGCCAAGATGGTAGGGAGGGGTGGTGAATGGAAGTGGAATTATGCCTTTTCACTTTGGCTACCTCCCTTGTAAGGTGGATACCTTGTTATATGTATGTATGAATTCTTTATCATTGTTTCTTAGCAAGCAGCCTTCAATCATCAATCATTTGCCCCAGACTCTCTCGCTGAAGACCTGTAGACCCAAGAGATTCTGTGGAGTTCTTTGGAGTGAGTGTTGGACAGTGTAAGATAATATGTTCTATGTCTTCTTTATGGCAATTGAATCTGAGGAACTTGGTGTCTGGTATTAAAACCAGCTATGGGTTAGTAATGTTTCGGTACTGGGTGATGACCTGATTGATGTCTTGGAAGTGATTTCTCTTCATGATTAATGCCTAGTAGGGCTTGAGAAAATATTGGATTTGGTGATCTTATTAGATATATTCATATTATGATTGGTGTGTTTATATACTTTTGGATAAAATGTGTTGTGGACTACAAGGGGAGGTTGTAGATGTTTGAGTAGTGGATTAGGTACAATTGGTCCAATATGATTTGGTCTAATAGCACCTCATCTAATAGGTACAATTAGTCTTAATAGGAAGACTGGTCTAATACTGAATGGTCTGGAACTGACTTAACCTAACCTTAGACTGGTTATCTTTAGATCAATTGGTCTATTAGACAAGTCAGTTTTAGACTAGATGTCTAACCCAACCTAATCTATCTTCAGGCCAATTGGTCTATTAGACTAATGAGTTTTAGACTAGGTGTCTAACCTAATGTAAGTCTGGTTATCTTTAGACCAATTGGTCTATTAGACAAATTAGTTTTAGACTAGTTGTCTTCAGATTAATTAGTCCATTAGACCAATTGGCATTGGACCAGTCTTCATTAGACTAATCGTCTGAGACCATGAATAGCATGTTGCTTGTGGTGTGGTTTCTTGTTGTGCCCTTTGTCCAATGCTTGGGTGATTTAATGTGATGGGTAAGTGTGTCTGAAATTGAACATCAGAAAGGTGCCTTTACCATTGTGTACAAACAACTCATAAAAGCTATATTTACTTTGCATCTACACCATAGTGCCCAAACAATTGGATGGTTTAAGTCAGTCTTGCAGGAGACCTAAGGCACTGTTTGTCAGGTTTTCATCTGTGTAATCAGAATGTATGATAGATCAATTCAGGAATCCCCCCTCATTCAAAAAATTATAATATTTTTGCCATTCTGAGGCCTAGAAATATTGATGTGCCAATACTTTATGTTTTATTATTGTTTCATTCACTACCCTAGATAACCATAGATTAATTATGTTTGTGACTATATGTATCGTAGTATAAATACCTTAGTGGTTTTTTTTTTTTTTTTTTTTTTTTTTTTTTTTTTTTTTTTTTTTTCTCCTCCACCTCCCAAAGTCTTAGGAATGTAACCTCCTTTGTGATTATCATCAGTCACACAAATCACAAATGAAACGCTCCATTATAGGTTGCCAATCCCTGCAAAAAAGTTATCCCCAAGATAAATGTAGAATTGCACAGTTATGACTACGTTTAGGTCATCACCTACAATAAAGTAGTACCAACACAAAATCAGAATAGTGAACAATGGTTGCTACAGATGCAGTCACCATATGGACGACATGGTTTGTTCTACACTGTCTCTTTCCAGGCAGTAATATAAATTATGTGGAGTGTATTCAGGGATGGAATGGGTGGAAATTATTTTATGCCTTTCCCTTTTTGGCTACCTCCCTTGTAAGGGGGAAAAAGCCTTGGTATATGTATGTAAGTAATATAAATTCTTACTGAACGATTTTAAGCCGAATTGTGGGCTGTGGACGATTCACTAGAAGTTGAGAGTCCCAAAGCAATATATTGATTGATTTTACTACTAGCCACAAGACGACTACTATCATTATGGAGCTAGCAGGTATTGTCTCTTCAAGGGGGGTGGAAGACAGTAGCCGGAAAAATGTATATGTGTAACCAAAACTGAATCACGAGTTTTCGAGACGGAACCACACTGCAAACGTATTTATGTTATTCATTGCAAAGTAGAACTAGATGAGATAAAGACTTGAAGTCTACGACCAAATGGTAGAGAGGAATGAATGAATGTTAAGAATAAGGTTGGAAATAACGCTAACACAAGGCAGGAAGAAGGCAAATTGAGTATCGGAGGAAAATAAAGATTTGTAGAGGCGGAAAATTGAATTGATTAGGAAGGATAGGCAATAAGAATGATGACAGATGGAACAACTGTGTTCATGATGAGGAAGAGGGAGACCAAGCAGGCGGTGGAGATAAAGAAGTTGGCAGGAGTGGCGTGGCAGAGGTTGGTGCAGTCATGCACGAGAGGCCTGTCTTCGGTATTGGATTCCGAATGGATGATTGATTTATTTGGTTGAGTTCCACGTGGAATGAGTCACTCTTTGCACCCCTTTCCTATGAATATTATTATTATTGCCATATTATCATTATTCTGATATTGTTCTTATCACAAATTTCCCAATACTCGATGCAACATCCCTGTTGAAATTAATGTCTACGCGTTCTCAATAGCATTTCATTATGTTGATTTGTTAGATTCCTGTTTCTCTTCTCTTCCGATTTTATTTCTTCCTACCTCTGTTTTTTGTTCCTTCCTTCTTCCTATGCATATTCTATTTTTATAGGTAGGCTTATTGTAAGCATTTGTGTGTCTGAATCTAGAATATTTAATATTGTCCACACGTTGTTTACGTAAAGGCATGATAACCTCTAAAAGACTGGGGATATTTATGATAAATTGGGTTTTCGTTTAATCTAGTGTCAGATGAGGAAATCCCAAAGAAGTTACTTCACAACGAACTCCGCGTATTGTGGTTGTAGTTGGTACACAAGGTCGACCACATCTTCCCATTCTCTCCTCGTATATCTCGCCGCTGTATCAAGTTCCGCCTTTTCTGTGGGCTTGCAATTAGTGACGTCACGTCGACTCGTATCCTTTTGCTGACAGTAAATTGCGCGTTATACCTGATATCCCTGTGGATGCACAAGTAAAAATGAGGATAAACAATTTGTATTTCATTGTTGAAGAATATTTAGTATATAATGGACATGAAAAAATATTATCAGCTATGAAAGGTGTGGAATCAAGAAAACAGAAGAAAGTCGAAGATACTCGACGCGTCTTTAGTATCGGGTAAATCCGGAATGGGAATGAGAAGTTCCTACTCCTATGAGCTTTCGCTAACTTAAAAACAAAAGTCATAATATCGTTGATTATTATCGATAAACTTCTTTGTAACTCCACCCACTCTATAGTTCCCTCAGTCAGGGAGCCGCCCCCTCCAAGGTCACGCTTTCTGTTGTCACAACCATATATCAAAGTAAACAATAGAGGGAGGAAGGGCGCTGCAGCCATCACGAATTCAGAAGTCCGACTGTATTCTCACCCCGCCAGTTGCGTGCAGGTTCCAACTGCTTGTCTCAAAGATTCACAATAAGGCCTCACAATACTAGGAAATATTATGAGAAAGGAAGATAATTTGAATACATAAATACAGATGAAACATAAGAAAAACTTTATTCGACTTAGGTACAAATCAATCAAATTTATAAAGTTCTCATCCCCTCACCCACCAAATGATCTGATTGGGTGCCTGGGGCCAGCGCCTTGTTATAGCTTACCAGCAACAAAACGATGAGTCTATTCTTCATACCCAGAAGTAGCTT
>NC_134780.1:5845196-5847696 GCF_046742065.1 Oratosquilla oratoria | reverse complement strand
CTCGACGTGTGCGTAGCGAGAAGTGGCTAGAATGGTGCCAAAGCTTTAGTGAGTCCACCACGCTAAAGGAACTTTGGGGGAAACTCCACATAGCGACCAGCCGTACCCCACCACGGCGCGCTCCCCGTGCACCACAGTGCGAGGCAGAAGATCTGGCGCAAGAATTTGCCAGACGCACGCACACAGCCACGCTACCCGCCGAGCTGCAACAGAGGCAGGCCATGCTCCGTGAACCAAGGGAGACCAGGATACAAGCTGCCATGGGGTCTCCGGGTGACACGGACACGCCATTCACCATCCATGAGCTGCAAGCCTCACGTAAGAGATCCTCCGACACTGCTCCAGGGAGCGACCTAGTGACGTACTCCATGGTTGCACACCTGGGGGATGCTGGAGAAGAAGCACTCCTCCAGGTGGTAAACAGCAGTTGGTCCTGTGGAAGACTTCCGTCCAACTGGAAGATGGCCGACATCGTGCCTATCCCCAAGCCCAGGGAGCCCGGAAAGTATCGTCCTATCTCCCTGACGAGCTGCCTGGGGAAGACCATGGAAAAGATGGTTCTCCAAAGACTTTTGTGGAAACTGGGACCACCACAAGAGAACCTCTATGGCTTCACCAAAGGGGTGGGCACGGCTCAATGCATTACAACGCTTATGAGCCATGTGGAGCAACGTCACGCCATGGTCGTTTTCTTTGACCTGGAGAAGGCATTCGAGCTTGCCAGTCCCGCTGCAATTCTGGACAGTCTGGCTGCCAGAGGAGTACAGGGGAAACTGTTACAGTGGATAGCGGACTACCTCTCCAATAGAACTGCCAGAGTCCGTCTACAGGGAGTGGAGTCCTGCTATCACCCCCTGGAAAATGGTACACCCCAGGGTGGGGTTCTCAGTCCCACCCTGTTTAACGTGCTGATGAGTGAATTAATAGCCATCCCTCTACCCACAGGATGCCGCCTCCTATCATACGCAGACGATGTCGCGCTGGTGGTAGCAGGCAGAAGGACCAAGGCCAGAAGGACGCAAATGTGCCTCGACCGCATTTCCTCCAAATGCGAAGAGCTTGGCCTCAAGATCTCGCCACCAAAGACCAAAGCCATGTGTTTTGGCACTAGCGTGACACCGAGGGACAGGCTTCTGCTGCAGGGACATGAGGTAGAGTGGGTCAGCACGCATATGTACCTAGGTGTCTGGCTCGACTCCAGACTGTCCTTCCGGACTGAAGTGGCATACATCCGGGGAAGGGTCCTCAGCCGGATTAACGTTTTGAAGTCCTTGGCGACCAGAGAGGCAGGTGCCAACTGCGCTGTCCTCCGGACATTCTACGTCAGCGCAATTCGACCGGTGATAGACTATGCCAGCAGTGCTCTGGCTGGTCTATCCGCAACACGGTTGGCTGACTTGGAGACAGTACAGAACCAGGCGCTGCGCGTAATATTGGGCGCGCCGCGCTGGACTCTGGTCGCCAATATGCAGCAAGAGGCGGGACTGGTGCCTATCAGTGCGAGGATCTCAGGATTGGTGGTAGCCTTCGCCATAAGAGTCATTCAGAGAGAACATGACTCGTTCCTGCGGCGAAGGCTAATCAGCGCCCTCCAGCAAGATCCGGATCTCTTCCCGCAGAAGAGGTGGTCAGCGAGGGTTGCACACCACATAAGGGACCTTCACCTGCATGACCTTATCCTTCAGAAGAGGAGGGATGTGCCGGTGGAAGGTTATGTGCAGTCTCCCCCCTGGGAGAATCCACCGGCCAGAATCAGTGTGATGGCGTCACGACGCGGTACGCCGCTCCCGCGCCTGCGGGCGGATGCGGAGGCCACAATGAGATCTGTGGCCCAGGAAAACTGCGTCGTCTATTTCACAGACGGCTCCGTGGATCCCGTACACAACGTGGCAGGTGCAGCGTTTGTCACAAAGGACGAGGAACAGGGAGTAAGGGTGTTGGGCACTCGCTGCTCGACGCAAGCAGAGGGTGTTGCAGTGGGTCTAGCATTGACCCATGCTCTCAACACCCACCAACGTAATGTAGTTGTGCACACAGATAGTTTAGCTCTGTTGCAGTTAATATCAAAAAATTATCATAATGACCAGAAAAAACTAATGACCTCACTGTTGTTTCAGCTCAAGGCCCTCCGTCAGCAAGGGAGATCAGTCGTCCTCAACTGGGTGCCGGGACACATCGGCATCCAGGGAAATGAAGCGGCAGACAGGGTGGCCAGAAGAGCGGCCACAGGGGACATGGAAGGCGGAATCGGTGTCCTCCCGAGCCGAACTGAGATCTTGGCCATTGCAACGAGAACGATGGCCAAGAGGGAACTACAAAGCCACAGGAACCTAACAGCCCAGAGGCCGTCAGCACGCTGGTATCAAGTTGCCACAGCGTATGAGCGACTGACCCCTGGAGTCCGTCTCTCCAGGATAGAGGAAGTCACCCTTCATCGACTCCGTCTCGGGTATCGATGCTTCTCGGAGGTGACGGGACAGCCGGAGGCCTGCATCCACTG
>NC_134780.1:5832696-5837696 GCF_046742065.1 Oratosquilla oratoria | reverse complement strand
AATAAATCATACGAAAATCGACTAAAACATATGAATATGTTTTCCCTAAAAAAGCGTAGACTCAGGTGACCTGATACAGGTCTTCAAGATTCTAATGGGAATTGACAACATCAAAAGTGACAAAAATTTCACACTGAATGAGAATCAGACAAGAAACAATGGCCTCAAACTGTCCGGAAATAGATTTAAGTTGGAAGTGGATAGAAACAACTTCGCCAACCGTGTAGTTAACGAATGGAATAAACTTCCTGCAGAGGCAGTGCAATGTAGTTCAGTTCGAAGCTTTAAGAATCATTTAGATAAACACCTAAGCAAGATGCTGTAATGACTATAATTTATTTTATATTATTTGTTTATTTGTTTTGTTATCATTTGTCTGTTTATTATCATTTGCTTGATTCTCATTTATTATTAGTTATATGTCAATTCATTGTTACTTACTATTTACCTGTTTGTTTATTATTTAACTATACCTATGCATTTATCTATGTATTTTATTTATTATTTACATTATTATATTTTTTATTTATTCATTTGTTTATTTATCACTATTATGATTTTTTTCGCATCCGACCTAGATATGGACCAAAAGGTCTTTTGTCGGCATGTTCTGCCTTTGTAATGCTTTGTTTACGCCAGGCGAATCGAGTTAATTCAAATCATGCCGATTCGCCTGGTGCAATAAACGGTTACATTGAAACTAGTGTGGCGAATCAACACGATTCATGAATCGTCTTGATTCTTCATGAATTGAATCGATTCGATTCGCTTGGTGTAAACGAGGTTGTTGCTTTTGTGATGGGTTTGCAGGGCGGATACTGCGGCTTTCTGTGTGAATGAGACAGCCGTGCAAGAGGTTTCCACTATATCAGGAGAGACTAGCCACTTCGTCATTCGTTGGAGCCTGGGATGAAAATTGTTCAACACCCACCTCTCACTGAATCAAATCAAATATTGATATCACTAGTACACATGAAACTGGGGTTTATAGAAAACTTTGTAAAAGCTATGGACAAATCTGGTCAGGGATTCAAGTATTTAACATCAAAATTCCCCTCACTGAGCGACGCTAAGATAAAAGAGGGAGTTTTCATTGGTCCTCAGATTCGAGAGCTTCTTAAAGATGGTGACTTTGAATCAGCCCTTCACGGAAAAGAGAAAAGCTGCTTTGGAGCAATTCAAGTTCGTGACGAAGGGATTTCTCGGAAACAGAAGGGAAGGAAACTATGAAGAATTGACGGAAAACCTCATCAAGGCTTACAGGAACATGGGGTGTAACATGTCACTTAAAGTCCACTTTTTTAAATCACATTTAGACGTTTTTCTTCCAGCAAACGGTGGGGCAGTTAGTGACGAACACGGTGAAAGGTTTCACCAGGATATTTCAATCACGGAAAAGCGGTACCAGGGTAAATGGAGCACAACAATGCTTGCAAACTATTGCTATACATTGGCAAAAGATGATTCTTCAGCCCACTTTAAGCGTCAAGCAAAAAGGCAGAGAGTAGAGATGGATTAAAGTTTAAAACATATTGACACACACTGTACGTTATAATCAAATAATCAAATGTTACAGGCCGCGTTTCTTTAACTATATAGTCAATAAGCAGTTTCCAAAGTGGTATTTAGATTCAGTGCATGAGAATACATAAAAAAATAACTAATCTCATTTAGAAGCACACATCTTTTCAAAAACTGTTGACCAGTATTACTGTCCTTGGTTCGCAGTGTATTTATTGATTTATTATTCGATTTATTAATCTAACTTGTTTATTGATTTATTCATTTAAATATCTATTTAATCATTCGTCTACTTATTTGTTTATGTACATGTCTATTTGTCTGTTTGTTTAATTATTTACCCATTATTTTACTTTATTTCTTATTTCTTGATTTTTATTTGGTTATGATTAGCATTATCTATTATTATTACTACTATTTTTTATTTTACCAATCACACCTAAACTACGGCGTCTGTGCGCGCCATCGTACAGCATACAATTAAATCACAAATTAATTTATCTTAATCCCTTCCATACTTGGTGGTATTCTCCCTGGCTACCTCCCCTCTTTGGGCTTAAAGAAATTAAGTTTTAGAATATATCCGTGTCAGTAGATAATTACCCAAAATGCAGAATAAAGTGGGCATTTGTCAGTTACCACAACGCACCACATTTCGACATTACTTCAAGATTGGTATACGCATGTTTTTTGTCTCCTTTATTTCAAATCGTAAAACGCAAACATGCAACTTTTCCTAGTCTGTTATGATACCTGTGAAGAAGTAGAGATAGAGATATGTTCTAGTCATGGTTTTATTCATAATTTGCTGTGATAAGTTGTCGACAAAATTTACTGGGATTCCAATGACGTCATGTCGCTTGTTGAGATACAAGAACTTACAGATATCTTTGTTTTCCCACCTGTGCCCCCGTACTGAATGCATGTTCTATGTAGTCAGAATCTCTGGTATTATAGTGACGTCCCTATGGACCAGAGTCACACAGTATTATTTCATGACCGGACACTAGTTTTCATTTAAAAACAAAAGCTGATCACAACTTCTAATATCATTCCGCTCTCTTACTCTACTCGTACATCTCTCTTTTAGTACTTCAATGTCCTCTTCGGTACATTTTCCCCAGGATATAAACGCTGTTTATTCAATGTATTAATTTTGTTTCATCATATTAATTAATTCATTCATTTATTGATTTGTTTTCCCTAAAAAAGCATAGACTCAGGGGTGATTTGATACAGGTCTTTAAGATTCTAAAGGGAATTGACATCAAAAGTGACGAAATTTTCACATTGAATGCAAATCAGACAAGATGTAATACTCTCAAACTGTCAGGAAGTAGATTTAATTTGGAAGTGGGTAGTAACAACTTTGCCTATCGTGTAATCAATGAATGGAATAAACTTCCTGCAGCGACAGTGCAATGTAGTACAGTTCGAAGTTTTAAGATTCATTTAGATAAAATCCTAATCAATATACTGTAATGCCTGCCATTTATTTGATTTCATTTATCCATTTATTATTATTTATTTGTTATCATTTATCTGTTTATCCTTATTATCTATTTTTATCATTTATTATATATTATTTATTTTCCCCCCACATCCGACCTGGTTATAGACCAAAAGATCTCCTGTCGGCATCCTCTTCCTTTGTAATCTTTTCTAATTCATAAATCTATCATACATACATACATATACCAAAGGCTTTTTTCCCTTACACGGGGGGTAGCCAAAAAGAAAAAGGCATAGAAACCACTCCCACCCATTCCATTTCCTATATATTCCACTCCCCTCCACCCTCCTCCCTCCCTCTTATCTTGGCACCTCCTGAATGACGGGTCATCCCTGTATCCTGTCCACTGCCCTGGGTCAGAAGCAGTGCATAAATCTATCAATTTTCATCTATTCATTTTATCTATTTGTTTATCTAATATATTCATTTATTTGTTTATCTATTTATTTATTAATTCTTTATATTTATCTTAATTTGTTTAGCTATTATGTTAACTGTGACCATTGGCTGCATGGGCGTATCAGACTTTTTCTTGCGCATGCGCACTGCCTCAAATGCCAAGAATCGTCGATCTACAAGAATTATCTTTAAAAAAAATACGCCAGTTCCTGGGGGCCGTGGTGCCGTCGTCACGAGCCTCGCTGTCTGATCCTGTTGGGGAAATCCTGGCCACGACTGGGAATCCCTCAGACGAGGGATTAGACCGACGACATCCGGGGATTTTCTCCAGTAAGACACATGCCTGGGAGGACTGCAGCAACTTGGTTTTATTTTGGCTGCGACAAACGGTTTTATTTAGTTAAAGGAGACTCCTCCACGGACCAGACTCACGTAGCATTGTTTTATGACTGGAGATTGATCTAAAAGGGTAAATAGAAATAATGAATAAAACAAAAAGATGGATGAATGAATGAATTAATTTTTCATCTGTTATCCACAAAAAATTATTATCTTCCATGTTATCCTTCGTCCTTGGTTTGTATATATTTGTTAAAACAACGATATTTCCAATGATTATTTGTAATTGAACAATTGGATTTGAATTTGAGGATTCCTTTGTAACTTCGGCCTCAAAGTAATAATGATAGTAATGATAATGATAACAATAGTAATAATAATATTAATAATAATAATAACACAGGTCAGCAATATATATATATGTATATATATATATATATATATATATATATATATATATATATATCATGATTTTTAAAATATTCTGTATGTGCTGAATCAAAAATGACATTTGTATAGCTGCACCGGGCTTCTTTTTCACCAAGTTAAGATACATCACGAAGAGAACGAAAAAACGTAGGGACTGAACAACTTCACACCAGGCTTAATGACCCAATTATGGGTCGATAGCCTTAATATATATATATATATATATATATATATATATATATATATATATATATATATATATATTTTTTTTTTTTTTTTTTTTTTTTTTTTTTTTTTTTTCATGGTTTCACTTACGCAATTGTTTTTCTAATTTTTTTTTTCAGGTTTCTGTTTCATGATATTGCATGTCTACAACTGCCCAGTTTCTAAGTAACCTGAACTTAAAAAAACAACAAGGAACGTCGCAAGTGCATGGACGATCCTGACCGTTTTTTGTTACATATTTGGCGCCTTCAATTCTGGTAGCCTCAAGAAACCAATCACAAAAGCTGTTCGAATCCATGCGTTTATCTATTTTATTTGTTACTATTTATATTATTGTATTTTTATTTTATTTTTTTCCGCACGCGACCTAGTTATGGACCAAAAGGTCTCCTGTCGGCATGCTCCGCCTTTGTAATCCTTTGTAATGTTGACAAAGACGACGACGACAAGGACGATGATGATAAGTCTTGAAGTCACTTGTGTTCCGTGTCTTGCTGTACGACTGTGAGACATGGACACTGAATGTTGACTTGAAGGGGTGTCTCGATGTCTTTGGTACTAAGTGCCTTCGAAG
>NC_134780.1:5825196-5827696 GCF_046742065.1 Oratosquilla oratoria | reverse complement strand
AATTTACTCCCGAAAAGGTATTACGCTATAACCAGAGACGATCCCAAGTCAAGTATTTACATCGAGGGTGAAACGACAAACGGGAAAGTACTAATCGTGTATCGATATATACCCAGTACGGGGTACCTAGCGGGTGATCTGATGTTCACTCATCTTCTCGATGCAATAAACGGGGAAATTGTACAACGTCTGAAAACCGGGATTATTGAGGACTTTGGTCAATACTTTAAGAACACAAAGAAAATAATAAAGTAGGATGAGGATAAGCAGCGTACTTATCTCAAGACAACAACGTGCGAATGTACATTTCCACCCTCCGCGATATGTAGGTTATATATCAGATTCGATCAGAGGTGTGGTGATTTGATGGGCTTTAAACCCGGGATTTGGTATATCATATTCAAACCCGATTCGGACGCCGCATCAAGTGATTCGAAGATCGTTGCTCTTTCCCACCACTGTATTGGGTAGCCACTAATGATAGTAAAAACTGCGGGTACACAATGTATTTTTCCGATACTGACAACCATGCGTGTGTATACAACGAGAGCTCGCTCTCCACTAACGCCAACGCAGTGTTGCCAATTTGGCGCAAACAGACATGCATCGCATTATGCGATATCCAATATAATTACAATATACACAATGATTACACATAATTACAATAGATAATAAAACAACAAAACATATGACAATTTTATAAAGAGGGGGAAACATGTAATTCCCCAAATAAGCAACACACAATTACAATGTACGATAATATATATACAATCATACCACGCTAACACAACACGTCCCGATGGGGGAGTGGATTATGCATTATGTTATTCGGACATTGTTCACCTCTCGCAATTCGGGGGACAGTTGGTGTCAGTACTCGATGCCTTCGTAATGCAACCCGGGAACGGGAAGGTTGGACATTTTAAAACGGTATATAAAAGACTTAGTAAACACACCATAGACAGTATAAGTATTAAGCTGGGGGATCAATACGGTAGAAGAATACTTTTTGCAAAGAACCACTCGGTGACGTGTGTATTACACATTAAGCCCAGATCCTTGTCTTATAATTAGTTGTAATATTAATGTCGTGTTAGTTCAATATCAGCAGCAATGAGAGTAACATTTCACCCACCCTCCGAAAGAGAATTCTCTCTACTATTTAAGGATTTCTCGAGAAAGGGAGGATCCTTAGACGAGATAAGAATATTTCGTGCACCCAGATTTCATCAAAGGGGTGGGGGTCTGTTTAGCCTACTGTCAGGTTTTGCAAGGAAGGCTACACCGTTTTTATTAAGATCGGTGGCTCCGGCGGCTTTAGAATTTGGTAAAAATGTTATCGAGGACATGGCAAAGTGGAGGAGCGATCTTAAAACGTCTCTGAAAAACAGAGGAATCGAATCAGCGAGAGGAATCGGGCGAGATGCGGCCCGGGAAATAAATCGTAAATTACCAAGGAAGGGGAGGGGGGACGTGTTGCAAAACACAAACGTGGAAGGAATAAAAAAGACGTATTTTCGCTAATGTAGATCAGTTGCTCTCTAACGTTCGTTGACAGATGAACAATGCCCTTCACTGCACCCAACACCGATGGGTAGGGGGTTAGAATCCCCCTACACCGATACAGCGCAGGAGTTACTGATAGTCTTCCTGCGATTGCGAGAAATAGGCTTGTAGAATCTTCTATAGCATCAAGACAAACAGTTGATATTTTACCCGTAAACGGAGCAAATAACAATAAATCCATCGATGGCAGTTATCTGGAATTTAGACTACCGGGGGTGGAGGGGTCTTTTCTCGATCTGTCCACGCTCGCCATAGAAATTGATTTATCGCTTACTCAGTCGGATGGAACTGCAAAACTATCGGATGATGATAACTGTGAGCTCGTTAACGGTTTGGGGTCGTCGTCTCTGTTCAAAAGCGTCTCATGCTATCTTCCTCTTCACTCCGGGGCACATCGCACGTCTGGCAGCATTAGCTGCCCGACGTGCGATGTTGCGTCATAATAATCGCATTATAAAAAATAAAGTCAGTGCTCAATCGTTCGTTCTCTTTCACCCGTGAATTTTGATAACCATAGAAAATATGATGAAGCCAGTTTAGAGAGAATGGAGGTTACGTAGGTACGACTACAATAAATATGATCAAGACGCCGACGTCGTCATCATCGCGTACCCACTTGCTCCTCATGCCGCCTACGTAGGCGTCACCGTATGGAAGTGGGAGCAGCTCGTGGAGTCTAACCCGATGTACGGACAGTGGGGTTTTATAAGCAAGCTATTACATTAAAACATTCGCAGATTGAAACTATCGGTAGAAACTCTTTCTATTACTTGGATCATAAGGGTTCGGGGATTGTTAAAGAATACGATGCAAAGTATTTTACTGACGACACTGCTCTCGAAAAAACAGCAATGAAATCGTGCAAGAATAATGGAGTGCATCTAATATCACCATTATTATTATTAGATATAACATCTCTCGATCAGTTTGTACT